>NC_080176.1:36334188-36409188 GCF_950295315.1 Erinaceus europaeus
ACTATTTTTCATAGCTGAGTAGTATTCCATTGTGTATATATACCACAACTTGCTCAGCCACTCATCTGTTGTTGGACTCATGGTTGCTTGCAGGTTTTGGTTATTACAAATTTTGCTGCTGTGGACATGGGTATATGCAAATCTTTTTGGATAGGTGTGTTGGGTTCCTTAGGATATATCCCCAGGAGAGGAATTACAGGGTTGTAGGGTAGGTCCATTTTTAGCCTTTTGAGGGTTCTCCAGATAGCTCTCTACAAATGTTGGACCAGTTGACACTCCCACCAGCAGTGAAGGAGGGTTCCTTTGTCCCCACAACCTCACCAGCATTTGTTCCCGCTACTTTTTCTAATATATGCTATTCTCACAGGAGTGAAGTGGTATCTCACTGTTGTCTTTATTTCCATTTCTCTGACAATCAATGACTTGAAGCATTTTTTCATATGTTTCTCAACTTTTCAGATCACTTCTGTGGTGAATATTCTGTCCATGTCCTCTCCCTATTTTTGGATGGGGTCATTTGTTTTCTTATTGTTGAGTTTGGCAAGCTCTTTATAAATCTTGTCTGATATATAGCATGTAAAGATCTTCTCCCATTCCGAGGGGGTTATTTTTGTTTGCATGGTGGTTTCTTTTGCTGTGCAAAAGCTTTTAAATTTGATGTAGTCCTGTTGGTTTGTTTTTGTTTTAGTCTTTTTCGTAATTGGATTTGTGTTATTGAAGATGCCTTTAAAATTTAGACAAAAGATTTCTGCTAGTATTTTCCTCTAAGTATATGGTAGTTTCTGGTCTAACATCTAAGTCCTTGATGCACTTGGAATTTACTTTCATGTTTGGTGAAGTATAGTGGTACAGTTTCATTCTTCTGCATGTTTCAACCAATTTTTTCTAACACCATTTGTTGAAGAGACTTACCTTTCTCCTTTTAATAGTCTGGGCACTTTTTTTTTTAATAATTTATTTCTTTATTGGGGAATTAATGTTTTATATTCAACAGTAAATACAATAGTTTGTACATGCATAACATTCCCAGATTCCCATTTAACAATACAACCCCCACTATGTCATTCATCATCTTTCATGGACCTGTATTCTCCCCACCCACCCACCCACCCCAGAGTCTTTTACTTTGGTGTAATACTCCAATTCCATTTCAGGTTCTACTTGTGTTTTCTTTTCTGATCTTGTTTTTCAACTTCTGCCAGAGAGTGAGATCATCCCATATTCATCCTTCTGTTTCTGACTTATTTCACTCAACATGATTTTTTCAAGGTCCATCCAAGATCGGCTGAAAACGGTGAAGTCACCATTTTTTACAGCTGAGTAGTATTCCATTGTGTATATATACCACAACTTGCTCAGCCACTCATCTGTTGTTGGACACCTGGGTTGCTTCCAGGTTTTGGCTATTACAAATTGTGCTGCCAAGAACATATGTGTACACAGATGTTTTTGGATGGATGTGTTGGGTTCCTTAGGATATATCCCCAGGAGAGGAATTGCAGGGTCATAGGGTAGGTCCATTTCTAGCCTTCTGAGAGTTCTCCAGACTGTTCTCCACAGAGGTTGGACCAATTTGCATTCCCACCAGCAGTGTAGGAGGGTTCCTTTGACCCCACACCCTCTCCAGCATTTGCTGCTGTTACCTTTTCTGATGTATGACATTCTCACAGGAGTGCAGTGATATCTCATTGTTGTCTTGATTTGCATTTCTCTGACAATTAGAGACTTGGAGCATTTTTTATGTGTTTCTCAGCCTTTTGGATCTCTTCTGTGGTGAATATTCTGTCCAAGTCCTCCCCCCATTTTTGGATGGGATTATTTGTTGTCTTGTTGTTGAGTCTGGCAAGCTCTTTATATATGTTGGTTATTAAATTCTTATCTGATGTATGGCATGTAAAGATCTTCTCCCATTCTGTGAGGGGTCTCTTGATTTGGGTAGTGGTTTCTTTTGCTGTGAAGAAACTTTTTAATTTGATGTAGTCCCATAGGTTTATACTTGCATTAGTCTTCTTTGTAATTGGATTCGTTTCATTGAAAATGTCTTTAAAATTTATTCGGAAAAAAGTTCTGCCAATATTTTCCTCTAAGTATCTGATAGTTTGTGGTCTAACATCCAAGTCCTTGATCCACTTGGAATTTACTTTTGTATTTGGTGAAATACAGTGATTCAGTTTCATTCTTCTGCATGTTTCAACCCATTGTTTCCAACACCATTTGTTGAAGAGACTCTGTTTTCCCCATGTAATAGTCTGGGCCCCTTTGTCAAAGATTAGATGTCCATACGTGTGGGGCCTCATTTCTGGGCTCTCAATTCTATTCCACTGGTCACTATGTCTGTTCATGTTCCAGTACCAAGCAGTTTTTATTACAATGGCCCTATAATACAATTTGAGATCTGAGAGTATTATGCTTCCAATTCTGTTCTTTCTTTTCAAGATTGTTTTGGCAATTCTAGGTCTTTTTTGGTTCCAGATAAACATTTGTAGTATTTATTCTATTCTCCTAAAAAATGTAGTTGGGGTCTTGATGGGGATAGCATTAAATTTATATATGGCTTGGGGTAGTATATTCATTTTAATGATGTTAATTCTCCCAACCCATGAACATGGAATATCTTTCTATGTAAAACAGACTGGAGGTGGAGCCTCAACCAGCAAACTACAAGACTACTACCAGCAGCTTGGGAGGAGATAGGGGCTTTAACCCCAGGAATGGCTCCTTAGGCTCCTCTCTGTACAGGAGCCACATCTGTTTGCACTCACCAGTGATTTGGTGGGTTCCTAAAGTAGTTCTCTGTAAAATAGAATTTTTAAACCACCTCTTATTGAAGAAGAATGTTACAAGAGTAGAGATAACTATTTTTTACACTAGCAGATGTAGACAAAATAACAAAACCAGCTAGTGTACATTTGTAGCAGTTTTGACAAAGTTACCTCAAGGCAACAGTCCCACTCCACTTTGTTTTAGCATTGTACAATGAGTGCCTGGTGCTTAAGTAATACAAATTCATTACAATACTACAGGGCAATGTCTAGTATAATTTGAGTATTACTAATAAAATTCAAACCTTACCTTTTAAGTTGTCTGGCATAAGAAATTAATGATTTATAAATAGTAAGACCATACTTAAGAAATTTGGCTAATAGTAACTTATATTAATTATATTTCTTTACTTTCAGAGATGCACAAAGACTAGAAGAATTTTTCACCAAAAATCAACAACTGAGAGAGCAACAGAAAGTCCTTCATGAAACCATCAAAGTTTTAGAAGATCGGTGAGTCTGGTTCTTGGGTCTTCAGTAGGAGGTGATTTTTCTCCTCTTATTGGAGGAATTATTAATTTTAATTTGTAGTTCTAGGATTGAAAGTAATTTTTCTTTTCAGGCTACCAACTTTGAATAAATACTTCATGCAGTTATGGTTTATTTTTCATTCATTTTAATGACCACATCAGTTTAGCCTTTAGATGGTATTTCCTCACGTAGTATTGGATATACGACTACCTTAAAATAACAGTGTTCTAGTTATTTTGACCAGTTCATATAACTTTTACTTCTGAATAGATGGAAACTACTTCATAGTTCTATTCCTGTCATCATGTCTTATTTCTGCCACTCTTTTTTCTCTGCTTATTTCTTACTTCCAGGCAATTTAGGTTCTTCTTTCTGAATATTCCCAAGAGAGTGCCTATGAACTTATTTCCATGAATAGATTACTTTCTTCCTTCTCCTATAAGGAAATATCCTAGATTGGAAAAAGCTTCCAGAGTTTTCCATAGGCCTTTCTCCTAATTGTGAGTGATATTTAGGAGCTTGAACAGCCTATCACAAACAAGGTCTCTTTATTGTTAATTTTTGCCTTTATTACGATTATTGTGCCTGTCAACAGAAGGCCTAGTAGTTTGAATTTGTCACTGTGCCTTGAGTGGCAGAGTGATCTGATAATCTGTACGCAAACTTGGGTTTTTGAGTACTCTTCTTAAACTATTATCTCCGTATATGCACATTTATTGAGCCAGACAGCCTACCATGGAATCATTCTGTGTGCCTTGAAATCACAGATATGAATTTGAATTTCAGCTAAATGCTGTGTCCTTTATTCAGATTCAGCAATTAGACTTTGAGTTCTTACAGTGTTTTAGATGTTGCTCTAAGGGCTAAGAAAAATAATGCCCCTGGGATGACATGGAGCTCATATTTAATTACTAATGGTTGAGAGTGAGCCATACATACGAGAGGTGTTCAGATTATAAATGCTTTGAAGAAAATAAGATTGACTAAAGACATTGGGAAATGAAGAGACACTAATGATTATCAAAGATGGTCATTCTAGGAGGATACCACAAGAATTGAGACACAGATGATATAAGAACAGCCACATGCAAGCCTAATACTTTAATAAGAGTAGAAGGTCCAGTGTGGTTCTAAATAATGAGTAAAGGGACGAACGACAGGAGACAAGACTAGAAAGGTGTAAAGTGTGTAGATTGTGTGTAGTGTCATCCCATCCTGTAGGCACTCACTTACACTAGAGTTCTTCTGGTATTTCTCCAATCTAAGTTAAAGTAGCAGGGTCAACCACTGTGGCTTATATGATTACAATAACCAGCAGGAACTTAGAAGAGAAACTCTTTGTTAGTGAATTTAAAATATAAAAACAGCAAAAGAAACACAGAAACAGAAGGGCAGAGTCATTCAAAAGGTCACCCTGGACTTTCTTTTTTAAAAAAATATTTATTCCTATTTGTTGCCCTTGTTGTTTTATTGTTGTAGTTATTATTGTTGTCATTGCTGTTGGATAGGACAGAGAGAAATGGAGAGAGGAGGGGAAGATAGAGAAAGGGAGAGAAAGATAGACACCTGTAGACCTGTTTCACTGCTTGTGAAGTGACTCCCCTGCAGGTGGGGAGCCAGGGCTCAAACCGGGATCCTTACATCAGTCCCTGAGCTTTGCGCCACCTGCGCTTAACCTGCTGCGCTACAGCCCAACTCCCAACCCTGGACTTCTGAAAGGGAAACTTGTAGTGTCAGTGGGTGAAGCAGGTATGCAGGAGTCTTTCTCTCTCCTTCTCTATCTCCTCCATCTCTCTCAGTTTCTCTCTGTCCTATCCAATAAAATGGAAAAATTGGCCACCAGGCCATTTGCCCTAGAGGCATATATATACTGTCTCGGGGTTGAGTACTTTGACAGACCTACTAAAACATAGAGAACATTAAGGACCCAATGACAATAAAAGATTAAGAAGAAAGGCATTTTTAGAGTAGGAGAAAATCCAGCAATGAAGCATGTAAATAACAATATCCTGTTTATAGGACTATTTTGAAAATTAAGTGCAAGTAGAAGTACATAATTAATTTTTTTAATATATATTTTTTCTTTATGGGGGAATTGATGGTTTACAGTCAACAGTAAAATACAATAGTTTGTGCATGTATAACATTTCTCATTTTTCCACATAGCAGCTCAACCCCCACTAGGTGGCCCTCTGCCATCATATTCCAGGGCCTGAACCCTCCCCCCAGCCCTAGAGTCTTTTTTTACTTTGGTGCAATACACCCACTCCAGTCCAAGTTCTGCTTAGTGTTTTACCTACTGTTCTTGTTTTTCAACTTCTATCTTATGAGTGAGATCATCCTATATTCATCCTTCTCTTTCTGCCTTATTTCACTTAACATGATTCCTTCAAGCTCCATCCAAGATGAGGTGAAGAAGGTGAATTCACCATTTTTAATAGCTGAGTAGTGTTCCTTTACGTATATATACCACAGCTTTTTCAGCCAGCCATCTGTTGTTGGACACCTGGGTTGCTTCCAGGTTTTGGCTATTACAAATAGTACTGCTATGAACATAGGTATACACAGATCTTTTTGGATGGGTATGCTTGTTTCTTTAAGATATAGCCCCAGGAGAGGAATTGCAGGGCCATTGGGTAGGTCCATTTCTAGCCCTCTTGAGAGTTCTCCAGACTGTTCTCCATAGGTGTTGGACCAATTTACATACCCACCAGCAGTGACGGAGGGTCCCTTTGACCCCACAACTTCTCCTGCTACCTTTTCTGATGTGTGACATTCTCACAGGAGTGAAGTGGTATCTCATTGTTGTCTTTATTTACATTTCTCTGACAATCAATGAATTGGAGCATTTTTTCATATGTTTGTTGGCCTCTTGGGAGCTCTTCTTTTGTGAATATTCTGTTCATATCCTCTTCCCATTTTTAGATGGGGTCATTTGTTTTCTTGTTGCTGAGATTGGTGAGCTCTTTATATATTTTGCTTATTAAACTCTTGTCTGATATACGGCATGTAAAGATCTCCCATTCTGTGAGGGGTCTCTTTATTTGGGTGGTGGTTTCTTTTGCTGTGCAGAAGCTTTTTAATTTGATGTAGTCCCATAGGTTTATTTATTCTTGCCTTAGTCTTCTTTGTAATTGGATTCATTTCATTGAAGATATCTTTAAAATTTAGATGGAAAAGAATTCTGCCATTATTTTCTTCTTAAGTATTTGATAGTTTCTGGTCTAACATCCAAGTCCCTTATCTACTTGGAATGTACTTTTGTGTTTGGTGAAATATAGTGGTTCAGTTTTATTCTTCTGCATGTTTCAACTCAGTTTTTCCAACACCATTTGTTGAAGAGACTCTCCTTTCCCCATTTAACAGTCTGGGCACCTTTGTCAAAGATTAGATTTCCATAGGTGTGGGGGCATAATTAGAAATTTTTAAAGATTGACAGTAGTATAATATCCCTCCTAAGTGGTGAATATGATTCTGGTTTGTAACACTCTGTGAAGGAGTGACTTAATGCCATCATAGTCCCAGGACCACTAGTAACCATATTCCAGGATAAAGTTAGCATATATTATAATTATTAATGAAATACACATATTCATGAAACTTCAAAAACAATTGTTAATCTTGGTACAACAAAGGAGCATATGACATGATTCTTGGGCTAATAGTGTCAGTTTTCTTCCACAGATCTATTATTATTGAGATATTAAGCTAAACATATTCTGTTGGTGGAATACAGCAAACCCACTACAGCAGCTCAGTGTAACTATTCTCTTGATCCAAAAACCTGATATCTCCAATGCCAAGAGCCCCTTATATAAGTTAATGTTAATACATTTCTATGTTCACATCGTAGACATAACAATTCTTTACCTCAAACCCAAATTATTTTCTCACATAGGGGAAATTTTATGTTCCAGCAACTAAACACAGTCTGTTCTGTTTTCTACTATTTACCACAACTAGATCAAATCTCTCTCAAGCTGAGCTGTCAAGAAGTTAAGTAAACCATTTCTATCACCCATTTCCAGTCCAGCATCAAAAGAAGAAACCACATAGTGGAGGATGTGGAAGGAAGGGTGGAAAATGTGTCTTTTGGGGGGGCTTGGTGGTAGCACAGCAGGTTAAGCACACATGGTGCAAAGCTCAAGGACCACATAAGGATCCTGCTTTGAGCCCCTGGCTCTCCACCTACAGGGTCGTCACTTCACAAGCAGTGAGGCAGGTCTGCAGGTATCTATCTTTCTCTCCCCTCTCTGCCTTCTCCTCCTTTCTCCATTTCTCTCTGTCTTATCCAACAACAATGACAGCAATAATAAACAATATTAATAACAACAGTGATAAACACCAAGGGCAGCAAAAGGGAAAAAATAGTCTCCAGGAGCAGTGGATTCAGAGCGCAGGCACCGAGCCCCAGCAATAACCCTAGAGGCAAAATAATAATAATAATAAAATAACAAAAGAAAATATATTAAAAAGACAATACGTCTTTTTTCGCTTTTAAATTTCCAGTGACTGAGGTACTTTTTTTCTTACTTTACCATATTTTTCCCTCTCATTTTTAGCATCCCATCATCCTACATGGCGAATTTGCATCTTTCCTATGATAGTAGTAATGACCAAAGATAAGAAAGCCTATATGTTCAGTAATTCCTATGTAAAGTCTCAAAGTTGAGAGAGTCGAGCAGTAGTGCAATGGGTTAAGTGCAGGTGGTGCAAAGCTCAAGGACCAGCATAAGGATCCCAGTTCGAGCCTCCGGCTCCCCACTAGCAGGGGAGTTGCTTCACAGGTAGTGAAGCAGGTCTGCAGGTGTCTGTCTTTCTCTCCCCCTCTCTGTCTTCCCCTCCTCTCTCCATTTCTCTCTGTCCTATCCAACAATGACGACATCAGTAACAACAGCAATAATGACAGTAAACAACAAGGGCAACAAAAGGGAATAAATATTTAAAAATAAATAAATAAAGTTTCAAAGTTGACATTAGTAACAAATTTTAGTTAGAGTTCTTGAGAAGAAAACATCAAGGGATCATGCAGTTCAGCACTTAGTTGAGCCCACAGGTTACCATGATCAAGGACCTGGATTCAAACTTCCAGACCCTGCCTGCCAGGGCAAGCTTCACAGGTGGTGAAGCAGTGCTGCAAGTCTTAGCTCTGTATCTCTCCCTCCCTACCTCCCCTTCCACTTTCAGTGTCTCTGCCATATCAAAAATAAGAAAGAAAGAAAAAGAAAAACAGAAACAAAGCAAAATCAAGACATGAGGCATTTCAAGAGATTTGGTAAGGGAAACAAGGTAAATGAGGAGGGAGCTAGAGGTATGTGAGGAGTCTGTAACTTACCCATATTATTGTGAATATGCGAGGGGAAAGAAGAGTTAGACTGCACAAAAGATTCTAGACGCTTTGGCAAAGCTAATGAGGATTAGGGAAAATATCAGTGTGTGAGTTTCCCCACATTTCCCATTGAGGGTTTTTTCTAAATTTCCTTCCTTTATTCATTTAATACTTGTAATAATTAAAATCATCTCTTCAGTGTGCAGTTTTTTACTTTTAAATCTTTTTTACTTGGGTTGTTAGAGAATTTCATATAAGAGAAAGGTCAGAACACCACTCTCATGCGTGTGGCTGGCACTAAGAATTGAACCAGACATGTCAGGCATACTAGTCCTTACACTGCCAGCTACGATTTTTCCTCAGCCACAATTCTGCAGTTTTGAAAAACTCAGTTTAGGGGTTCCAGTAAGTGACTGACCCTATAGATCACAGTAAGAATGAAGACCCAGCTTCAGGCCCTGGGCCAGCACTTAAGAAAAACTGCATGGGGGGGGAGCTTTATGTACAGTGGGACATGCAGAGCCTCTCTGTCTCTCTTTTTCTCTCTCTCTCTCTCCCCCTCTCTCCTCCTCTCTGCCTCCACCCACCTCTGTCTTTCTTTTACCCTTTATCTAGAGAAACATAAATTTGAAAAAAGGGGTGTGTGTGTGCAAAATATATATGGCACAGACACTGGACCTCAGTGAAAACCCTAGTGGCTGAAAGAAAAACTAGGTTCTTTTATACTTATTATATCAATGGTCTTTGATTTGTGTGAGTGTCATACTTTTTTGTTCTTACTTATCTTAAATGTGCTATTGTCTTTCTGTTTACCTTGATATTTTTAGGTAGATGAGGCATCAATTCATTAGTTTGATGGTGAGAGTCATAGTGTGGGGAAGGAGTGTGCCTCATTTATTTCTTGGTACACCTGCTTTTTCTTCCTTTCTGCACATGCAAATCTGAAATTTCCTTCTAGGCATACTTTAAGATTTATCCCTTATCTCTTGAAGCCTTACTTGATTAAGCAAAGGATGATGTAGACGTAGTCTTTATTTATTTTTTTTTTTTTAAGATTTATTTATTTATTTATTTATGAGAATGATAGGAGGAGAGAGAGAAAGAGCCAGACATCACTCTGGTACATGTGCTGCCGGGAATTGAACTCAGGACCTCATGCTTGAGAGTCTAGTTCTTTTAGCCACTGCTCCACCTCCCGGACCACTAGTCTTTATTTTTTAAGATAGAAACATATATAGCAAAGGCTCATTTTGTATCTAGGTATCTAGCACTTAATATGCTTTATAGTTGAGGATAAATCCATATTATATGTGACAGAATTTAGCTAACAAAAGCAAAGAATGCTTCCCCAGAATTACATAACTAATGGATAGATTAAACATGACTTTCCTAACCCTGCTCCTTTCTTTTCAACTATTTCATGATAAGGCATCAGCCTTATCAGTGTTTTGTCTTAATTTTATAAACATTTGTGTAAATGGGTTACGCCTTAACTGATCATCTCAAAATGTTGTGCTTGAACTACAGTAACTTTATTTCTTTATTGGGGGATTAATGTTTTATAGTCAACAGTAAATACAACAGTTTGTACATGCTAATAGTTTGTACAGTAAATACAGTAGTTTATTCGTGACAGTAAATAGAATAGTTGTAACATTTCTCAGTTTTCCATATAACAACACAACCCCCACTAGTTCCTCCTCTGCCATCATGTTCCAGGATCTGACTCCCCATCCCAGAGTCTTTTACTTTGGTGCAATATACCAATTCCATAAAGGTAACTTTTTTCATATACCCTGAAATAATTAAGTCAGTTATCATGTCAATTATCTGTTCTGTCTTCGTAGTAGGTTTTTGTTTTTCTTTAAAATTGTTGCTAGTACTACTTTTTAATGTCTTAAATAGGCAGCACATGTTGAAACTCTACCTTGAGTAAAATTTCCATGTGAATTTTAATTCATAAATAAGAATTATATCTTTGGCAAGCTTAAAAAGTCTACAAAAATTAATGCTTTATTGACATAAGTTAAAATTTTAAGAAATCTAAAATTTGCTGCATACATTTATTTCACAAGGTGAAACAATTCTTATTATGTGAAATTTTTAGTTGAAAAATTATACAATAAAGCTAAATCAGATTTTTATTTTATTATATATTTTTTTTCCCAAAACACTGCTCAGTTCTGGCTAACAGTAGTACGGAGGTCGAACCTGGCACCTTTGGTGCCTCAGGCATGAAAGTCGTCTTGCATAACCATTATGGTCTCCCAGCCCTGAATTAAATTTTTTAGAAGTTGCATTTTTTTGTGATTCATTTGTGATTTACTATTGTTATTACATTTACAGACTTTCCATTGAGGAACTAAACTATTTCACTCAATCTCAAACCTGTCACTGTACTAGAGAAGTAGAATAGATTTTTTTAATTCTGAACAAAACAGTTAAGCTATACTTGTCTAATGGGTTTTAATATTTTTAAATGCAGTTTTGGCAGTCTAAGGAAACTCATTTCAACTGTTGTTTTAAAAAAAGGAGCTTTAGGTTAAAGGGTGCTCATAACTAGATTTCTGGTTCTTTAATTATTTTCCAAATGCTGTACCAGATGTCCTTTTTTGTCTGGCTAGCTCTTCTTCCTCATAGACTTGAATTTAAACATAATGGTCTTCAGACCACCTCTGTCATCCTCGAATAAGTCAGCTTCTGCTGTGTGTGCTTTTCATGCTCCAATTTTTTTATTGTGAGGACTTTGTTGTAATTACCGTTTTATTTGTTGTAATTTTTTTATTATCTCCCTCTAGTTGACTCTGTACTTTTTTAAAAAAGTGACATTATCTTGATCATTTACATATTTACAGCACAAAATACATTACAAATGTTCAGCAAAACTACTGAATGAAAATATATAAATTTGAGGAAGTCTTTTTGATAGATATCTAACAACTGAGCATACTTGTTAATTTAGTGTTTTTTTAATTTAGTAAGTCTTAATTACAAATGAAATCTTGTCATTATCTCTATGAATAAAACTGGAATAAAAAAATCATATTCTTCTCAGGCCTTTTTTTTTCCCCTTTTGTTGCCCTTGTTCATCGTCATTGTTATTATTGTTGTCATTGTTGTTGGATAGGACCGAGAAACTGGGAAGACAGAGAAGGGGAGAGAAAGACACCTACAGACCTGCTTCACTGCTTGTAAAGCAACCCTCCTGCAGTTGGGGAGCCAGTGGCTCAAACCGGGATCCTTTGAGGTCCTTGTGCTTTGCAGCTTGCGCACTTAACCCACTGTGCCACCGCCTGGCTCCCCTTTTTCTTTTATCTTAAATTGATTTCTATTGAGAATTTTTTTTTATAAAAGCATTGTTTAGAGGTATAATTTCACATCACCCAAAAACATATGCTCACCCACTTCACCCACAACTAAAATGCCCTCCCTTCCCTTTTCTTCCCCTATAGTGTGGGTGCCCTGCCTGTCCCCTGTAAGTCCTCCTCTTTCTCCCTAACTGTCCCCAGATCATCAGACTTGAATCAAGGGTGATATATGTTTCTCTACAACTGTGTCTTAACTGTTTCCTAAATCACATAAGTGACTAAGATCATCCAGTATTTTGTATTTATCCTATCTGCTTTGCTTAACATGCTGTCCTCCTGTTCCATCCACGTTGTAGCAGAGGGCAAGATTTCATCTTTTCTTTAAGCTGAGTCGCATTCCATAGTGCATATATACCACAAGTTTCTTACCCACCCATCTGTTAGTGGGTACTTCAGCAGATTCCAAATCTTGGCTGTTGTAAATAACACTGCAGCGCCTTTCAATGCTTACATGTGTGCTTACTCTTTTTTTTTTTTTCCATTTTACTGTTCATAACTGCTGAAATTACATTTTCCTGTGAAATTAAGGTATTTTTCCTTTCTCTGAGAAGAGCAATGGAATACAACTGGTAGAAACAGAAATTAAAATATTTTCTCATGTCCATTTAATATAAGCTAATGTCGTTTTGCGCTCTGGGGAAGGAGAGAGGAGGTCCGGGGCGAAGAGGGAACACAAATTTTTATTTGTGCTGGCACCTCAGAGTTGGGTGCGAGAGAAACAGGTTGGGCAACGTGGAGGTAGCTAAAATGGCCGCCTCACACAGTAACCTTTCCTGCGTCTAAACACCAAAGTGAAACGCCAGCAAGAGAGGTGAAGCGCTGGCAAAAGAGGTAAAGCGCTGGCGAAAGAGGTGAAGCAGCGGCAAGAGAGGTGAAGCGCTAGCAAGAGAGAGAGTTGTGGAAGAAGAAGGGCTTTTATAGGAGCAGCTTTCACGAGAATGGGAAGGGGGAGGAGTAACCATAGCACTCCAGGATAGGATAATAACTCTCGTGAGAATGGGAGGGGGGAGGAGTAACCAAAGCACTCCAAATATCGCGGGGAAATAGACAGTGCCCTGAGGGCCCAACATGGCGGAACAGGCACTCTGAGAATGTCCCAACTCTCACAGGAACTAGCAGTAGCCTGAGGGGACAACATGGCAGATGTGACTGCATCTGCACAATTTCCCAGCATCTCCCCCTTTTATATAATGGCCAGGGCAACAGTCTGTAAAGTCTATGAACTACTCAGGGTCAGTCTATGAAAAACCAGCAACGTGAAGGGAAGGAAGCTGCTGTAAAATTGTCTAAAGTGTCCAAAGGGTATAACAGCAAGTCCAATAGAACTCTCAGTCCAAAGTAGGCGACTAGGGGGAGAAATGGCAGGGGATGAAACGCTGCATGAGGAAGGTCACCCTCTGGAATTCCACTTTTCTGTAGAGAGTGAGCTGGAACCGCCAAAACGTGACAAGCAAAGCAGAAGCGGTAAAGGTAGACAGGCAGTAAAAAAGTTCTGTCCTTGGAGTCTGTGACTCAGGTTCTTCAGATCGTGTCAGGTGACATCTAGGGTTTGGGGGGTGTGTGCCACTGTAGTTGTGCCATCTAGTGGGTGATATCAGGGTGTGCAGGGGTTCAGATGGTTTTTTCCGGGATTCCTGTGGAAGAAACACAAACAGTCTGCTTCTCGTGGTTAGCAGGGTATCTGATTTGAATTTTTTATAGAAAAAGAGGTTTGGTGCCTTAGCCAACTGAGTATTAGAGGATGTATCTTTCCTATTTATTTATTATTATTATTATTATTTGTCATGGTAATCAGCCGTTATCTGGAAGGTACTGGGTGATTAATGGGGAAAAAGAACTATCTTTTAACAAAGACTCTAAGATGTAGGGAAGCGGGAACTTATCTTTTTCTTTTTTTTTTTGTATTTATTTATTTATTGCCTTTTGTTGCCCTTGTTGTTTTATTGTTGTAATTATATTGTTGTTATTGATGTTGTGGTTGTTGGATAGGACAGAGAGAAATCGAGAGAGGAAGGGAAGACAGAGAGGAGGAGAGAAAGAGACACACCTGCAGACCTGCTTCACCGATTGTGAAGAAACCCCCTGCAGGTGGGGAGCGAGGGGCCTGAACCGGGATCTTTATGTCAGTCTTTGCACTTTGCACCATATGTGCTTAACCTGCTGTGCTACCGCCCGGCTCCCAGGAACTTATCTTTTAACAAAGACTCTATGGCCATGCCAATAACAACCTTGAGGGCACATGTGGCTCCCCACATGTCCCCCTATCTTATATCATGTTTTGATGTTTTGGCGGACTTTGTTTTGTGGCAGGGTGCACTGTGCCTGTCTTAGTTTGGGGATCAGCCTTCCTTCTTACCCATCATTGGAACACCTGGTCATTTTTTGCCCAGTAGTACCAGGTGCCCTGTCTTAGGTTGACTGGATAGCGCTAGTTTCCCCTTACCCGTCATTGGCTAGCCAGCCCTCTACATGGTGGACATTCTGATGGAGGGGGGCAAATCCTCTGCAGCAACTCCATATTCTGCCATGTCCAGCCTATGATAGTGAGCTTGTATATGTTGCATCTTTATGGCATCAGTCTGTTGCTGCAAAAAGGCCATGAGCTTGTTAAGAATTATAAGACCTACTGTGAGCAGAAGAAGTAAAACAAGCAAGGGTCCCACAACTAAGGGTAGACAGGTAAGGAAGGGGGAATGTATCCATTGGTATGAAGAGGTGGGATCATATCTCAAGTCTAAGGGAAGCAGTCAGTGGATGTGATGTCCAGGGGAACAGACATTTGTCTTTGGGGGTAGTAAAGGATGTCTGTGGCATGGGTGATGTTATAAAGGGAAACATCTTTAAATTGTTGGCTGACAAAGGCAGGCCTATGGTGGCAAGACAAGATACACCAGTTAAGTGTACAAGAATATGTGAATGTTGTTAATTCACATAGGTTGAATATGGAGGAACTTCTTACAGTTTAATACCTTACCATATGAACAGATGATTCTTCATATGAAGGCTTGATAGCTGTAATCACTTACTTGTGAAAAAATAAAACTTGTAACAAGTTAGAGGTTCACTATAATTGATACCTCGATAATTATAATTGGTTTAAATATCTTTATGATTTTGTTTGAAGGTCATCTAATGTTACCTCTCGTAGCAAGTCTCTACAGCAGGATTTTCAGACCAATTTTGGTTAAAATATATATTTTGAATTTTTTTTAACCATTTTTACTTTGGACTATAAACAGACTCAGGTTACTTAGAGAGTTAACGCATGTTAGTGACAATGGTTTTAACATTTAGAGTACTCTGAGCAAATGGGTCATACAAAAATTTTTGGTCATTCAACACACTCACAAAACACAACTGGCCAGTCATAGCATAAGACATTCTAGGACTACTGGCCATGCCCTGGGGCAGCACCACCCATTCAAATCTATCGGCAGGACTGGCATTAATAGAAGGAACAGAGAAGGCAAAACATTTACAATCTTGCGGATGCAAGGGAATAGAGAAAAAACAATCTTGTATATCAATAGCTATGATTGGAATTCCCGTGGGAATTGCAGAAGCAAGAGGCAAACCCCTTTGGGGGGAGCCCCAGACCTGCATGGTTTTATTTACCGCATGGAGATCTTGGAGGTGCCATTTTCCCGAGCGCTTTTTAATCACGAAGACAGGAGTATTCCATGGGCTTCGAGAATGACGAATGTGTCCCAAGGACAACTGCTCTCGGACGAGCTCTTTTAAAATTTCTAGCTTATCCCTAGGCAGAGGCCACTGTTCCACCCAGACAGGCTCGTTAGAAAGCCAATCTAAGCAGGGAGTTTGGTTACGAACAGTGGCAGTTAGTATTGATTAGATCTGGTCTTGCAGGAGCGGGTGTTACACTCTGCAGAGGCATCTATGGATATCCTAACATCAAGACATTCTAGAAGATCTCTGCCCAATAGGTTGGTGCTAATATCAGCTACCAATGGGTGGAAGTGTCCAGTAGAACCTTCTGGGTCTTCCCACATGAGAGAGTCTCGTGTGAGAAAAGATTGGGTCACCCCTCCAACCCCCTGTATCCGGGGTCCCGGGAGGAGCTCCCAATTTTGGGGAACCTCTGCTTGCCTTAAAATCGTCTTTTCTGCTCCTGTGTCAATCAAAAATTTTAGAGGAATATTGCCAATCTTTACTGTCATAGTAGGGTGACCTCGTTCTAAAACAGGAGTGGTCCACAAAATCTCAGGTCCCAAATTTGTACTATTCAGGGGCATGCCATCTCTATGAAATTTGGACCAACAATCTCTCTTCCAATGAAAACCCTTCCAACATCTGGGACAAAGTGTTCATGGCTTCTGGCTCCCTGACTGAAGGCGGGGTTGCCCTGACTGGAGGTGTGGTTGCTCTAACTGGAGGCGGGGTTTCCCTGACTGGAGGCGGGGTTGCCCTGACTGGAGGCGCGGTCGCAGCTTATCTGGACATTGGTTACGCCAATGCCCTTGGCGACCGCACTGAAAGCAGGCCCTGTTTTGATTACGTGGGGTAACTGCATAAACCTGTGTCGTAGCGGGTGCCCCATAAGAGCTTGATGTAAGTTCCTATGTCGCTAAAATCCAATTATCTGTGTGTAGGTGTTTAAGACTAAGGCATGCCTGACGGAATTGTTGTATCATGCCATCCCAGACAATAGAACACAGGAGGAGAGAGCGGACTTCAGGATTATAAATCTTTCTCTCTAAGGTTGCCCTCACCCTTGAGATAAAGTTCGCTAATGATTCATCAGTGCCTTGGCGAAGAGAGTTAATGGGGACTGATGATTCTACTGTGGTTGGGGTTACCCTTTCCCATGCTTCTGTTGCGCAGATGCGTACCTGTTCAAAATAACCAGTTGGAAACTTGGCTTCTGTCTGCTGAGTTCCAGATTCAAACTTTCCTGCTCCAAACAAAGCATTCTATCTGTTTGTTACTATTTTCCTGCGATTGTCTAGAGCATTCATCATGGAAGCATGCCTTCCATTGCAGGTAGAGGGGGTCTGGGAGTGCAGCACAAGCCAGGTCTTTCCAGTCCTGGGGGGTGTTAAGGTGCTGGTAAAAACTACTTAAAATGGACTTGGTCCATGGAGCATGAATGCATCCTCCTTCAGGGCTTGTCTGAGTTCTCTGAGCTCTTTCGAGGAGTATTGATGCCACACCTGAGGGTTTTGCCTATTGGGGGCCACATTTACCAGGAAGGTGTGGACTTGGTTTGATGATGCGGGGGAGAGAGTCACAGAAGTGGAAGCTGCCATAGTGGCTGCAGGGGAAACTGAACACGTATCTACGGGGACGGAGCTCTCGGGGTGGACTGCAAATGGCTTAAGGTCTCTAAATGCTGAAAAGATATCCTTTAACTCTCGTATCTCAGCCACAAGGTCTCTTAATGATGAGGTATCAGCAGGGGGAGGAGTCAAAGAAGCAGAAGCCACAAGGTCTCTTAATGATGAGGTATCAGCAGGAGGAGGAGTCAAAGAAGCAGAAGCCTCAGGGGAAGCCGAAACCGGGGCAGTGGGAGGAGGAGTCAGAGAAACGGCCAAACACATGTCTGTAGTGACAGCTGGGGGGCGAGGTCAAAGGAGGAGCAGCTGAACACATGTCTGCGGGGACAGCTGGGGGCAGGGTCAAAGGAGGAGCGGCCAAACACGTGTCTGTGGGGACGGAAATTTTGGGGCTAACTGCAGATCACTTAGGGTGTTTAAGCTTTGAGCACATATGCTTTAACTCTCGTATCTCAGCCTCAAGGTCGCTTAACCTTGTGGCAGAACACCTTGTACATATCTTATAAGTAGCAAATATAGCCATGAAAACCCCATGCGAAAATTAAAGCATCTCTGAGATCGAAATCCTGTCCCAGGAGAGAAGGATATAATGTCTGGGACACCTCCTTGTAAAATGGAAAAAATTCCATGGTGGGGGGAAACTCAGGGCCGCAGAGTCAGGCGGCTGCCACTTACCTGTGTCTGGGCGGCTTTTCTGGACCTCAGGCCGGGCGTGAGTGTGGGACACGTCGGGCGCCAGGTGTCATTTGGCGCCGTGGAGAGGAGAGAGGGGTGGTCCAGGGCGAAGAGGGAACACAAATCTTTATTTGTGCTGGCACCTCAGAGTTGGGTGCAAGAGAAACAGGTTGGGCCACATGGAGGTAGCGAAAATGGCCGCCTCACACAGTAACCTTTTCTGTGTCTAAACACCAAAGTGAAACGCCAGCAAGAGAGGTGAAGCACCAGCAAAAGAGGTGAAGCGCCAGCAAGAGAGGTGAAGTGCTGGCAAGAGAGGTGAAGTGCTGGCAAGAGAGGTGAAGCACTGGCAAGAGAGGTGAAGCACCGGCAAGAGAGGTGAAGCACAGGCAAGAGAGAGAGGTGCGGAAGAAGAAGGGCTTTTATAGGAGCAGCTTTCATGAGAATGGGAAGGGGGAGGAGTAACCATAGCACTCCAGGATAGGATAATAACTCTCGTGAGAATGGGAGGGGGAAGGAGTAACCAAAGCACTCCAAATATCGCGGGGAAATAGACAATGCCCTGAGGGCACAACATGGCGGAACAGGCACTCTGAGAATGTCCCAATTCTCGCGGGAACTAACAGTAGCCTGAGGGGACAACATGGCAGATGTGACTGCATCTGCGCAATTTCCCAGCAAGCTAACAGGGATATAATTCCACATCTTTCCTACCACCAGAGTTCTATGTCCCCATTCCCCCCATTGGAAACTACAGTAGTTCTCCCAAGATCACAGATAATGCATTTGACTATTATTTCTATATCTATTTTTTTCCCTATGGTCCTGCCTTCTTTTCCTTTCTAAATCATATACTACTTTTTTTTTAGGTTTTTTTTTTTAATTAGAGATATAATATTGATTTACAAAACTACATGATAACAGAGGTACAACTCCTCACCATTCCCACTACCAGAATTCTGTATCCCCATTCCCTTCATTGCAAGCTACAGCAATTCTCCCAAGGTTTCAGATACAGGTCTACTATTATTTCTACAACTATCTGTCTATATTTGTATATATTTGGCCTTTTTTTAAATGTGTAAGTCCCATCTTCTCTTCCAAGTCACACATCAACCTTTTATTATATCCTTCCCTCTTTCCTCCTCTCCCTCTCTAGTTCTTGATGGAATTAGAGTTCAGAGGCCTCTGATCATCTTCCCCCTATCATTTTCACCTGTACAGAGAGTATAGACCAAAAGTTCTTTTTGGGGTGCAGAAGGTGAGAATTCTGGCTTCTGTAACTTCTTCTCTGCATGACATGGGCGTTGGCAGGTTAGTTCATACCTACAGCCTATTTCTCTCTCCCTCTCTGCCTCTCTCCCTGTCATTCTCTCCCTCTTTCCTAGTGGGGTAGGGCTCTGAAGCACTGAGGTTCCAGGACATATTGGTGAGGTCATCTGCCCAGGGAAGTCAGGATGGAATCATCATGATAGCATCTGTAGCTTGGTGGCTGAAAGACAGCAAGATACAAAGTGGGACAAAATGATTAATTAACAGGAAACAAAAAGTAGAAGTAGAGCAGATAAGAATAGAAATCTTAGGATAGAAAGAAGCTAGGAGGGCGGAGGGTAGATAGCATAATGGTTATGCAAACAGACTCTCATGCCTGAGACTCCAATGTCCCAGGTTCAATCCCCCGCACCACCACAAGCCAGAACTGAACAGTGTTCTGGTAAAAATAAAAATAATAATAATAAAATTGTTTTTTAAAAAAAGGACTATGCACAAGGCCTCAGATTCAAGCCCCCAGCCACCACATGGGAGCAATTTCACAGAGGATGTCATAAAATTGTTCTCTGTCTCTTAAAAAAAGAAAGAAAGAAAGAAAGAAAGAAGCTAGGAAGTCCATTCTAGGCATGTTCATGGGGCCCACGACTATTGTAGTTTTGCTAGCCTTTGATAGCTAACATGGAATTGAACAAAAATATTGTCTGAGAAGATGGTGTCAGAATAGAGAAAGGGGCTAGAAAGTTAGGGATTAGGGAGAGAGTAGCTCCCATTCTTGAAAAAAGTCTGAATAAAATTAACTATTTATCTCATCCACCTGATCCCAGGGCTTGCCCCTCATCTCTCTCTCTCTCTCTTCGTCTTCTCTCTCTCTCTCTCTGTTTCTCTCTCTCTCTGCTTCTCTCTCTCTGTTTCTCTCTCTCTCTTTTTCTCTCTCTCTCTGTCAATATAAGAGCCTGTGTAACCTTTCAGCCCCTATTGGTCTGAGCTTGCAGGAACATTGCAGGCTGCACTCACTTCAGGACCAGTCTTACTTAACTGGCAGGGCAGTCCCCACAATTGCTGCTTTATGGAGTCACACGTAGCACTTCTAAGTGTCCTTCCTCCCCCAAACTCCCCTCCACCCCTTCTCTCTCCAGGTTCTGATGTTTAGAACCCTATGGTCATTTTCCCTAATTTAGTTTCTCCTCCTTGGGAGTATGGATCAAAATTCTTTACAGGGTGTAGAAGGTGGAAGGTCTGGCTTCTGTAACTGCCTCTCTGCTGGACATAGGTATTAGCAGGTCTATCCACATCCCCAGCCTGTCTCTCTTTCCCTAGTGGGATAGGGCTGTGGAGAGGTGAGGTTCTGGGACACATTGTTGAGGTTGTGTACCCCAGGGAATTTAGGATAGAATCATAGTAGCATGTGCAACTTAGTTGCTGAAAGGCAGTAAGTTATAAAGCAGGAAAAATAGTTTAATAAATAGGAACCAAAAAGTAGGAATAGAGCAGATAGGAATAGGGGTTTTAGGGTGAAAAGAAGCTAGGAAGTCTATTTTAGTTATATTCCAAGTGGCCCATGAGTTTTGTAATTTTTGCTTGAGCTTAATAGCTAACATGGAGGTGGTCTAAAAACGTCTGGGAAAATGGTTATCAGAGTTGAGAACAGGCCTAGGAAGCATTGGCCTACTGGAAACATTCTAAGTAGGATGCCCTCTGATATCTTAATGACATATCAGACTTGATTTCTTGGAAACAATGTGTTTAATTTTCATCACAAATAAATTGCTACAATGACATGTAAATAACTCATTAAAATAGGTGTTGGCTAAATAGCTTACTTGGATAGTGTACTGCGTTGCCATGTGAACAACCCAGATTTAAGCCCAGCTCCCACCAAATTGAAGGAAGCTTTAGTGCTGTGGCCTCTTTCATTGTCTGCCTCTCTACCTTCTTGTCTCTATATTAAAGAAAAATAAATCTCTTAGTGACATTTAACTCCTCTAGTGCTTTTTAATACCTATCAAATGTCAAGTGTTCTTTGACTTCTGTTATCTACCACATCTGTCATTTACCACAGTTCCATTATTTGAATGTATATCGCATGGACCCTAAGTTATTCATTTAAGAAAACCTTAAAAGATAAACGTTAAGGTGAAATACCAAATTTTAAGTAAATAAATCTTAGTTTCTTTTAACAGTTAACAGTGCCTTCATTTTGAAATAGTTTTGATTTTTGGTCTTACTTCATTTGGAATTCTAAAGGTATAAATTGGCTTTACTAATAGTAAATAGCTTTAGAAATGCTTGAAAGTCTAAAAATGTTAAGTGGTGAAAGAAGAAAGATAAAGTATCTGTGTTTTCCTAAGAGCCTTAATCTTCAAGAGGATTTTATACAAAGTCAACTAGACTAAATTATTATCACCTTAAAATGCTGTAATGTACAGTTTTGGCTCATTTTATATTTCCCTTTTTTGAACTATTGTTCAAGTAATGTACATTATAAAGTTTTATATTGTGTGCCTGCTTTGTGATGTTCAGAACCCAGGTTTGAGCCAGGCTACCACCACACCAGAGCAGCTTCTGGTTGTGGTATCTTTCTCTTCTCCTTTGTCTCTGATTCTCTCTTTATATCTGAAAGAAGTCAACTCAAAGTGGTGAAGATTTAATGATGACAAATTAATAAGTACAGTTGTATAGTTGTAATGAAAACAGTATATCCAGTTCCACTCTCCGACCCCTCTCTCATTTTTAGTTCTCCAAAGTTATACATGATGTATGTTCACTTTATACTTGATTTATCAATTCAAGAAAATGCCCATTTACTTTTTGTTTTGATAGGGAATCTATTTGCTCCTTTTGCTCACCTGTTTTTGAATTGTCATTATTACAGTTCTCTTTTACTTTGGAACTTTAGTGCATATATTTATGTAAAAACATTACTTCACATATTTTTTACAAGAACTAATTAGACAGTGTCTTCCACCCCCAAAAATTGTTATTTTGTGTCATCTGAATTATTTTTTCCACAATTAATTGGTTTTTCTTTCATGTTATTGATTTACTTCATATAACAATTGCCCTTTGGTAATCAGCATTTAAGAATATGAGGCTGGGGAGTCTGGTAGTGCAGCAGGTTAAGCGCAAGTGGCGCAAAGCACAAGGACCAGCATAAGGATCTTGGTTTGAGCATCAGCTCCCCACCTACAGGGGAGTCACTTCACAAGCGACTATGTATTTTCTCTTCCCTTCTCTGTCTTCCTCTCCTCTTTCTATTTCTCTCTGTCCTATCCAACAGCAATGACATCAATAATAACAATAATAACTACAACAATAAAACAAGGGCAACAAAAGGAAATAAATTTTTTTAAAGAAGAATATGAGGCTGTATTGAGTTTTCTGCATAGTTGGCATGATGCTCTCTGCTTTAAGCTTATATCTGTCTTAGCCCAGCCTGTCTTCCTCCTTCCCTCAGGAGTTTTTCTATGAATAGGAAGGTTGACTGGGGACTTAGTATATCTGGGGAGTTTTACTTTTCATTAAGAAAATAGAGACTGGTGATGTGACTCAGTGGTGAATATGCAGGACTTTCATTCTTCAGGCCCAGAGTTCTATCACCAGAATTCACAAACTAAATAAAATAATAAAATTTAGACTGCACCCCTAAAGCATATTTCCTTAAGTGTTAATATTATCTCACTAGAAAGTGTAAAAAGAAAAACAAAAGGGAGGAACTATCATTTGTCTTAGCAGGTCCTCCTTAGGTAAGACTTCACAGTAGGGTACTGGCACTCAGCTGTGGTTCTATTTTTATAATTTTGAAATGTTCTGTCAATATCCTTTTCCGTGTATTTGATGGTTTCTGATCTCATGTCCATGTCTTTGATCCCTTTGAAGTTGACTTTTTTCATATTGACATGTGGTGGTCTTATTTCAGTCATCTTCATGTTTCAATTCAATTTTACCAGGCTCCTTTCTCCACTTAATGTTTTGGGATCCCCAATGGTCTACATCTTTAGGTCTTTCCTATAAAACTGATCAGACTTCCTAGAAAAGTCTTTTTAGTTCAAAGTGTAGTAGGACTGGCAACTAGTATTCTGTTTGGCCAACTAAGTAAATGACAAGAATCTGAGAATTGGTTGCATTAACAAACTTAACTGAACCTGCTGCTGTCTCCCAAACTCTATCTTCTATAGATACTGAAGTTCAGTTATCTGATGGGAATGGAGGAGGTAGCACTTAACTGCACTGAAACTTGGAGAATATCTTACTATGATGACTTCATGAAACATGCTTTAAGTCAGTTACTCCTGGTTTCAGTAGTGCACCTTCTGGGACTACGGTGTAGTTCAGATTGTTTCTAGGCACTGCAATCCAATAGAATTTTCTATGAAAATAGAAATCTAGTCAGTCCAATATGATAGTGACTGTACACATACAGGCATGTTAATGCTGCTGAGGAACATTAATTAATTTATTAATTAATTTAACTAATTGAAGTAACTACATGGACTGTGGGTATCATTTTGGACAACTCAATTCTAGATTTTCTCTACTGCTGGCTTAAGAGTTGGCATTTGAATAAATTTTTTGACAATGAGCCTTGCCTTCGACATTTACCACCTTGCCATGATGCCATGATGTCCGTAGGTAATTTGCTCTGATGTTCTGTTCTTTGATAAACTAAGTGTACATTGCGGTGATTCAGCATTAGAAAACATTGTGTGGGAACTGCCTGTAGTGCACCCAGTAAAGCACACACCCATGCCTTGCCTGCAGAGGGAAGCTTCATAAGTGGTGGAGCAGCTCTGCTGTTGTTTCTCTTCCTCTCCCTGTCTCCCTATTTCTAAGAAAGGGGGTGGGGGGAGGGGCAGACCACCAGGACTGGTGGAGTTTTCCAGACAAACCCCAGCAATAACCTTGATGGCAACAAAAATGAAAACATTGCCTTCATCTAGTTAGTTAATGTATTCATCATCCCTCAGGTCTTTACTTATTTGCTTGTTAATTTTTTTGATTTATTGACAGAATCAGTTAAGTTCCACTCTAAAAATATATTGTTTCTGTTTAATAGACTGAGAGCAGGATTATGTGATCGCTGTGCAGTAACTGAAGAACATATGCGGAAAAAACAGCAAGAGTTTGAAAATGTCCGGCAGCAGAATCTTAAACTTATCACAGAGCTTAGTGAGTTTCCTTTCTCCATTATTAAATATTTAAAAAATACTGTACCATTGTTAAACACCTGTTAGTAAGTTGGTTGCAGTCAACTGGGCTGTTTAACATTTTTCCTTTTAGGGGAAAGTATTTTTAAGTAGCTTTTCCCATCTTTATAGATTGAATGTTGTGTTTATTTTAATAAGGAAAGAACAGGGTACAAAAAAGGTGCAGATACGGTCTTTATCGCTTGTAAAGTGTCACCAGCTATAAAACAAGAAGCAAATTTTTTTGGACATGTCCATATTTGTTTCTTTGACTTTGCCTATAACCTATCTCTGACCATTTGGTAAAGTCAAATATAAAGCAGACTGGACTTGTTAATAGTAGTGGTGGTGTATAAGATTTTGGTGAGTATGGAACTTTTGCCTTTTTGAGTCTTTTTTTTTTTTTAAATAGCCTTTGTAACTTTATTCTTCTGTACTGAATTCTGGAAGCATTGGTGGCTATTCTACCTTTACTTATAGATTTTTTGCTTACAGATAGACTACTTTGAATGCCTAGTTTACATGCCAAGTTAATCATAAAAGAAGCAAATATACTTTGTCATTTATTTTTTTAAATATTTTATTTATTTATTATTGAGAGGGATAGGAGAGAGAGAAAGAACCAAACATCACTCAGGTGCATGTGCTGCCAGGGATTGAACTCAGGACCTCATGTTAGAGACCAACGTTTTATCCACTGCGCCACCTCCCGGACCACAAATATACTTGATTCTGCAGAGTGAACAAGCAAAGTACCTTGTCAATGCTAGTGTCAGAGAGCAACACTGCTACTCTTCAGACTCCTTCCTAACTTCAGACTCCTTCCTAACATCATAGATAACAGATAGATAAATGATAACCCTTTGAGAGTTAAAAATCTTTAATATGGGACAACTAGAAATACCAAAGGAGATTACCTGGGACCACAAGGCAGGACTAGAACGACTTCAGGAACCCACCAAAACACCAGTGAATGCAAACACCTGTGGCTCATGAGAGATTGAGTGGGAGTTGAGCCACCACTTCCACTCTGTTACCAACAAAAAGTCTGCTGAAGAGAAGAGAGGACTCTTCTAAGACTCACCAAATGCAACTGTGAGTCTCCATTGCTACCGCCCTCTGAGGCAGGAGCAGCAGGGAGGAGGTCCTGTGCTGACATCTGGGAACAGAGAACTGACCAGGAAATTGAGGAGGAGATATACACCTTGGTGGCCTAGCAGTGGGGCTGTATAGTGGGAGCCTTTCCACATTGTTCTCCTGTTGAGAACATGGTGAATAATTACCACAGAACCTACAGACTATAAATGGGACTTGTTTAGAAACTCACAGGGCCCAGTAGTGCTGCCTGGCTTGGCAGAGAAGCTGAATTGAACCTGGAGCTTTGGATCCTTGGGGTGTGAGAGTCTCTCTGCATAACCACTGTGCTATCTCTCCCCCACCTGGCTTTATCTCTTGGTCAGGAGTGAGGGATTAAGCTAAGAAGCCTACTTATACTTAAAAAGTCCTCAGGCTCCCATAGCCTACAAGGAAGAAAAAGAACAAAAGAGCCACTGTGCTCCAACAGCTACTGTGCTCCAACTCAGGGATTGAAATAATATTGAAACAACTGTTAATTTCCACAACTGTGAACTCTTTAAGTACCTTACTTAGACACAAGTCAATCAATTCAAGAGTGATCAGTACTTTGAAAAGTACTGAGAGAGAGACCTCATAACATACTATATAAAATGGTTAAACCAACAAAAAGAAATATTGGAGAAATGAACCAGGACAAGAGTCCAGCTAAAAGCCCTCCAAAAGTTGGACCACAAAATACTGAGGTCAACATCTAAATGCTTGCTAAGGAAATAGTCAAAGGAGTGAGTAAAGAGCAACAAAAACAATAAAATATGTAGGAATAAGCTGAACCAAAGAAGTGAAAGGCTTGTATACTGAAAATTATGAGTCACTACTCAAGGAAATAGGAAAAGACATAAAGAAGTGAAAAGATATTCCATGTTCCTGGGCTGGAAAAATTAACATCATTAAAATGAATATACTACCCAGAGTCATATATAAATTTAATGCTATCCTCATCAAGATCCCAACCACATTTTTTAGGAGAATAGAACAAATGCTATAAATGTTTATCGAGATCCAGAAAAGACCTAGAATTGCCAAAACAATCTTGAGAAGAAAGAACAGAACTGGAGGCATCACACTCCCAGATATCAAGTTGTATTCTAGGGCCGTTGTAATCAAAACTGCTTGGTACTGGAACATGAATAGACACACTGACCAGTGGAATAGAATTGAGAGACCAGGGAGTCAGGTGGTGGCACAGCAGGTTAAGTGCACATGGTGCAAAGCACAAGGACTGGCATAAGAATCCAGGTTAAAGCCCCTGGTTCCCCACCTGCAGGGAGTTGCTTCACAAGTGGTGAAGCAGGTCTACAGGTGTCTTTCTCTCCTCTTCTCTGTTTTCCCCTCTCCTCTCCATTTCTCTCTGTCCTATCCAACAACGTTGACATCAGTAACTACAACAATAAAACAAGGGCAACAAAAGGGAATAAATAAATAAATATTAAAGAAAAAAAAAAGGAAATGAGAGCCCAGAAGTAAGTCCCCACACCTATAGACATCTAATCTTTGACAAAGGTGCCCAGACTATTAAAAGGGGAAAGGTGAGTCTCTTGAAAAAATGTTGGAAAAAACAGGTTGAAACATGTAGAAGAATGAAACTGAACCACTATATTTCACCGAACACTAAAGTAAATTTCAAATGGATCAAGGACTTGGATGTTAGACCAGAAACTATCAGATACTTACAGGAAAATGTTGGCAGAACTGTTTCCCGCATAAACTTTAAAGACATCTTCAATGATGATCCAATTACAAAGAAGACTAAGGCAAGCATAAACCTACGGAACTACATCAAATTAAATGGCTTCTTTGCAGCAAAAGAAACCACTACCCAAACCAAGAGACCCCTCACAGAATGGGAGAAAATCTTTACATGCCATACATCAGACAAGAATTTAATAACCAAAATATATAAAGAGCTTGCCAAACTCAACAACAAAAAAGCAAATAACTCCATCCAAAAATGGGGAGAGAACATGGACAGAATATTCACAACAAGAGATCCAAAAGGCCAAGAAACACATGAAAAAATGCTCCAAGTCTTTGAGTGTCAGAGAACTGCAAATAAAGACAACAATGAGATATCACTTCACTCCTGTGAGAATGTCATACATCAGAAAAGGTAGCAGCAACAAATTCTGGAGAGGGTGTGGGATCAAAGGGACCCTCCTTCACTGCTGGTGGGAATGTCAATTGGTCCAACCCCTGTGGAGTGCAGTCTGGAGAACTCTCATATGGCTAGAAATGGACCTACCCTATGACCCTGCAATTCCTCTCCTGGGGATATATCCTAAGGAACTCAACACACCCATCCAAAAAGATTTATGTACACCTATGTTCATAGCAGCACAGTTTGTAATAGCCAAAACCTGGAAGCAACCCAGGTGTCCAACAGCAGATGAGTGACTGAGCAAATTGTGGTATATATACACAAGGGAATACTACTCAGTTATAAAAAATGGTGACTTCACCATTTTCAGCCCATCTTGGATGGAGCTTGAAGAAATCATGTTAAATGAAATAAGTCAGAAACAGAAGGATGAATATGGGATGATCTCACTCTCAGGCAGAAGATGAAAAAGATCAGAAGAGAACACACAAGTAGAACCTGAACTGGAGTTGGCGTATTGCACCAAAGTAAAAGAGTTTGTGGTTGGTGGGGTCGTTGAAGAGTACTGGTACCAAAAGGATAACAGCGGACCTAGTGGGGTTTGTATTATTATGTGGAAAACAGAAATGTTATGCATGTACAAAGTATTGTATTTACTGTCGAATGTAAAACATTAATCCCCCAATTAAGAAATTTAAAGAAATCTTTAATATGCAGTTGACTATAAAATGCTCAGGTTAATTAAAATAATACTTAAATAAAAGATAATATATAAAAAGGTACACATGGAACCTTACAAATAAGCTATTATATAAAGAATTCCTTGGGCAAAATTATGTATCTATTTGTCTTTTTTTTTTTTTTTTTATGGCAGTCTACTGCAATCCTTTGTTTAAAAAGTAGTTCACCATACTGGGGATAAGACTGTACAAACGTTGCATTTGTGAGGCTCTGGGTTCGATTCTGATACTGCTTTAGTAGTTGCTCTTCTGCCTATTCTTATTTCATGTGCATTGCCCACATTAGTCCACATCTGCATTATTTTAGTCATTGTTTGATTTGTCATTGTTTTTTTTTTTCTTCTCAATTTGCTGCATACTTTCTGCTAAAAACTATCACATATATCTGTCAAATTTTTAAGATTTCCAAACCTGGTTTTGAAGGTTTCCTATCCTTTAGTATATTCAATCTTTCTTTTGAATTTTGTTCCAATCCTTTGGAAAAAATATCACCTATAGACCTCAGATGACCTCTCTTTGATGGATCCTTTCCAAGTCATCCCAAGAAAGGTTATCAAAGTAACTTATTTTATTTATTTATTATTGTATAGAAACAGAGAGAAATTGAGAGGGAAGGAGGAGATAAAGAGAAAGAAAGAGACAGAGACACCTGCAACCCTGCTTTACCACTTGTGAAGATTTCCCCCTGCTGGTGGGGACCAGTGGTTTGAACCTGGATCCTTCCACACTCTAATGTGTGTGGTTAACCTGGCCCCAGTAACTTATTTTTTTATCTTACCTCTCTTTAGACTACATTGTCCACGTCTTAAGTTTTTATATCCCCTCAGTTTAGTATCCTTATATACAATAAACTGTAATGTGTGTGTGTGTGTGTGTGTGTTCAATTAAAAAGATGTGTGGTCCAGGAGGTGGCGGGGTGGATAAAGCTTTGGACTCTCAAGTATCAGGTCCTGAGTTTGATCCCCAGCAGCACATGTACCAAAGTGATATCTGGTTCTTTCTCTTTTCTCATTAATAAATAAAGGAAAAAGAAAAAATGAGGAATTTAAATTTAAAATAAGGAATTTAAATAAAAAAGATGCATTCAGGTTTGTAAAGTACTAAATATTAATAATTTTTAAAAACATAATTAATGTCTTTTTTAAAAGTTATTTGTATTTTTGTGGCTTGATATCTTGGTTACACTCTTTGGTAAGCCACATGCTTAACCAGTTAAACCATATTCAGTTAATAGTTAATATGAACTTTTTGCTGTATACCATGGAAATTTGAGTCCCAAATTGGATTTCTGCTTTATAAGTTAAACATGAATATTTGAAATTTTAACTGAATTAAATCTAAATAAATAGCTACTATTGTGTTGTCAGAACAGTCATATTTTTCTATGCAAAAATGTGTCATAACTTTTCTGACAACCTGACATTTCAGTAGATTTGTTTGGACTACTAATATCATGAATGAAGCATAGACTAGGACAGAGGGGAAAAATTTTGACTTAAGTGTGCTAATGCTATAAAAATTACAGTGTTATTGCTTATATTACTCTTATGATTGAATTATTAAAAATAAATTATTCTCATTAAAATGGTATTTGAGATTAATGGGATAGAAGAACCAGATGGAATGCTTCTTGTCCACAGTGTGCATATTTGGACTCTACTCCCCAGTAAATGATGAACTCCTTCTTGTTTACCCTCATCCATTACAGAAAAGGATCAGTTAATCAGTTACATTTAACTGGCACAACATGAGATGCATTTACACTTCCTAGCAACACATTTGTGCAGTAGCTTTGACCTGATATGACTTCAAAATTGAAACTATAATTTCTCCAGTTGTTTAAATTATTGAAATATCTTGCTGTACGTGTTTATATACTTATAATATATACTTATAATATGTGTTTCTTTTTCACATTATACTTATAATATGTGTTTCTTTTTCACATTATGTTTAAGTGAATGAAAAGAATTTTCTTCAGGAAGAAAATAAAAAGCTTTCTGAACAGCTGCAGCAGAAAATTGAGTGAGTACTTTTTCTAAATTACACTATAATATTGAATATCTTCCCTTAACTTTGTTCAATTAATTCTAGCATGCAAACTGTAAAAATGTACTAAGAGTTTTAAGTGGGGGGCCTGATATTGGCTCACAGTAGAATGCTCTTTACCATGTTCAAGGACCTGGTTTCAAACTACCAGTATCCAACTACAGGGGAATCTTCACTAGTGGTGGAGTAATGCAGCAGGTATCCCCTTTCTGCTTCTCACTTTCTTTTTTTTTTTTTTAAAGTTAGAAATGGTGGAATCATGCAGACCCTAAGCTCCAGTGATAACCATGGTGATAAAAAGAGTACAACGTAGCTATCTAGAAAAAGGAAATAAAAAGAGTCTGCTAGGAGCAATGAAGTCATAGAAGCATAAAGCCACTCTGAATCCCTGGTGACAGGGAATAGATAGATAAGACAGGCAGATAGACAGATATATATACACACATACATATAAAAGATTAATTTATTAATGAGAAAGTAAGGTTGGGGGCAGGAGTAGGACCAGGAAGAGGAGAGAAAACAAAAGAGTATCTCAGCAGTCAGGTGGTGGTGCACCTAGTTAAGCACACATATCACTATGCCCAAGGACCTGGGATCGAGCCCCAACTCTCCACCTATAGGGGGAACACTTAAAGAGCAATGAAGCACGTCTGCAGGTATCTTTCCCTGTTACCATCTCCCCTTCCTCACCTCAATTTCTCATTATCTTGTCAAATAAAAAAATAGAAAGAAAAAAAGGAGGGAATAGCTGCTGGGAGCAGTGGATTGGTAGTGCCCACACCGATCCCCGGTGATAAAACTTAGTGGCAAAATTCAAAAAGAAATAAAGATATAAAACCAGAATATCACTCTGCCTTACGTGTTTCTTGGGATTGAACTCAAGATCTCTTGCTTGAGGATCCAGTGCTTTATCCACTGCACTCATTTCCAGGTATTTGTTACAGATTTTGCAACTTGAGAAATAGGTCATCTGGGAGAGGGCTGGATTTCTATGCCTGAAGCTCCCAATTCAAGAACTTCCTCATCACCACATGTATTCATGAATGGTGCTCTGACACAGAGTGGTACTCTGGCTCCTTTCCTGTCTCTACCTCTCATATAAATAAACCTTTTTTCAAAGTTACAGATTTCATTATTAATGATAAAATATACTATTAAATACAATAAAGTATAAAAAAATATATACTATTGAATACAATAAAGGGTATAAAGAAAAATGACATTTTTGTTCATGTTTTGAAGTCTACTCCAGGAGTGTAAAAAGCATCTTTTAGGCTAGTATATGAGTACATAGAGAAAATTTAATGTTTATAAATAATTATTTAAATATTCACATTTTAAATTTTCAATTTTTGTTATCTTCTAGTCCTATCTCAGAAGCTTTATAAAAATAAGTCAAACAAGTATATCTTTCTATACTCTTCTTAGACCTAGAAAACTTTTTTCTCTGTTTTTCTAATCATCCTGATTATTCAAAGTAGCTTTATTATCTCTTTTTCAGTGAGAAAAACAAAGCTCACAAAAGTCAAATAGCCAGTCACTCGGATCTATAGCTTCTGACTTTAATGCTTCTGTTTTCTCTTAGTGTCAGAAATCTTTTTCTGGATGTGATCTGATGTATACTGAGTATACATTTTACTCACCTTATTTCCCGTGTATAAATATATTTTATTTAAGATTTCTTTTTTCTTTTTTTATCTTTATTTATTTATTGGATAGAGATGGCCAGAAATCTAGAGGGAAGGGAATGATAGAAAGAGAGAGGCAGAGAGACATCTGCAACACTACTTCACCACTCACAAAGCTTTCCCCCTGCAGGTGGGGGCCAGGGGCTCGAACCTAGGTCATGTGCACTGTAACATGTGCGCTCAACCAGGTGCGTCACCATCTGGCCCCTTATTTTTCACTTATATAAATATTATATAATATATATCTTTAAAAGTTAGGATTCATAGATGGGAACAAACAACAAAGTCCCCTTTCATCCAGGTTTTAAGGAGCTCAAGTTTCGCAGAAAATTTGGGATGAGAAAGGCTTAACTAAAACACTGTACTGCAGTTTAAAACTTTATAGAAACTAAAAAGTAAATTTAAGGTTTAGACTAGTTTATGATGGTGTTACAAGTTTTTTAAAGATTTTACTGCACTTGAGAGGACCTCTACAATATTTTTGGTATAGACTATGTAAATGTAATATCATTTTGGCTTAATATATACTGTCTGATGTCTGAACACATTCTCACAGATGGAATCAATGTCTTTATGGTATAATTTTATGTGACTACTGTCCAATAGAATTTTTATAGCTCTCCTATGTGATTAGCACACTGAGTATTGGTAGCAAAGGGAATTTGATGGTAGGTAATAGATAAGGAAAGAAGGCTATGAGAGCAGACTGAGGTCGTCAAACAATATATGTGAAAATGGGTTCAGCTACCCTGTCCTGGCCCCTCCTGTATTAGGGGAGAGCTCCCTGAGCGGTGAAGCAGGGTTGCAAGTATCTATCTCTCACTTTCTCTCTCCCTCTCTCTTCCTTGCCCCTCTCAGTTTCTCTTATTCCTATCAAGTATAAGGAAAAGTAATTAAAAATGAAAATATAGACACTTTTTAATTATACTCGTTCAGTATGTTGAAATATGTTGGGTTGCGTCACAGGGTAGAGAGAAGAGACCAGGAACTCATGGTGGAGTGGGAACACAAATCTTTATTCACAAGGGTGCCCCAGAGTTGGGTGTGAGCACAGCGGTTTAGGCCACGTGGAGCTAGCAAAATGGCCTCCTCCCACTATGCCTACCAGCCCTTCTCCAGGTCTTCTCCGGGTCAGAACATGGAAGAGAAAAGAGAGCGAAACCGGAATAGCAGCGGGATTTATAGGGTAAAGACAGAAGTGGCAAGTCGGGAATGGGATTGGCTAGGAAAGGGTGGAGAGAGGCAAAAGGCATGCTGGGAAGGTAGAAGCATCCATAGCAACTGTTGTGATGGTTTTAACTGAATTAACAATACCCTGAGGGGATAACATGGTGGGGATATTTCAGGCAAAACAATGATTATGTAAATAGAGCAGGGGGGCTGGCTTTAAGGCCCAACATCTCCCCCTTTCTTTCTTTTTTTTTTTTCCTCCAGGGTTATTGCTGGGTTCAGTGCCTGCACCATGAATCCACCGCTCCTGGAGGCCATTTTTCCCCCTTTTTGTTGCCCCAGTTGTTGCAGCCTTGTTGCGGTTATTATTGCCATTGTTGACGTTGCTTTGTTGTTGGATAGGATAGAGAGAAATGGAGAGAGGAGGGGAAGACAGAGAGAGAGGGGAAAGATAGACACCTGCAGACCTGCTTCACCGCCCATGAAGCAACTCCCCTGCAGGTGGGGAGCTGGGGGCTCGAACCGGGATCCTTACGCCGGTCCCTGCGCTTTGCGCCACATGTGCTTAACCCACTGCGCCACCGCCCAACTCCCTCCCCCTTTCTTTTTATCTAATGGCTATAGTATCAGAAATGTGAGGTGCTTTGTGAGGCAGGGAGTCTGATAGGACGAGGCACACCTTTGGGTTTACTACTGTCCTTCCTTGCTCAACCTCTCTATAGAGAGAGACTAACAGGATTGACACACTCCTCAGGTTCAAGTCCTGCCAAGCTCAACCACATCCTCACAATTTCCCAATATCTCCCTTTTTCCAATGGCCATAGTTAAATGGGTCAATGTCTGTAAAAGACTCCATCTCTGACAGAGGAATAGTAGTGTAGGGGTGAACAGAAACCTGTTGGGCAGAAACCTAAATGATATCGTGCAGGCGTTTTTAAAAGAACTGGAATAAGACGGAGCGATAAGTAAGAGTAGCAAGGGACAGCGTGAGACTGAAGAGAGGCCTGATAGGCAGAAAGGGGCTGCCTGATGGGCAGAAATGGGGCGCTGCCTGATAGGCGGGGGAGTGGAGGCCTGATAGGCTGAGGGGCAAGAGGGGTGATCTGGCATTGCAAAGTTCCGAGACAGCTGGCTGCAGGGTCCATGGACTGCTACAGTCAGTCCTCAAGAAGTCCAGCAGTATAAAGGGAGTGTCCAAAGGTGTACCAGCAAGTCTGATAGAAGCATCAGTCCAATGCCAACAACCAGGAGAAGAAATGCTGCACCTCTATCTCGATGGGGGAGGACAGCCACTGGAACTTTGCTTCTCTGTAGAGAGTGAGCTGAAACCGCCAAAAGGTGACAGGTGAAGCAGAAGCAGAATCCAATCCCATTCCTGACTTGCTACTTCTGTCTTTACCCTATAAATCCCACTGCTGTTCTGGTTTCGCTTTTTTTCTCTTCCGCATCCTGACCTGGAGAAGACCTGGAGAAGGGCTGGTGGGCATAGTGGGAAGCGGCCATTTTGCTAGCTCCACATGGCCTAAACCGCTGTGCTCACAGCCAACTCTGGGGTGTCCGCGTAAATAAAGATTTGTGTTCCTGTTCTGCCACGAGTTCCTGGCCTCTTCTCTCTACCCCGTGCCACAACCCGACAGAAATAAGACTACAACACAGATCCACCAATTTTCATATATAATTCCAAAGCCAAAGAAGAGTTTGGCATTATTTTTCATGTTATTCACAGCCTCCTTACTTAGCCCACTGATATAAGAATTCCCTTGCTTTGATATGAAAGTATCTGTGTGCTGATTAAAGTTTAAGTATATATCACATATGTGTATGATGTATGTGAGGTACATATACATATATGTATGTATATAGAGAGAGAGTGCGGAGAAGAAAAAGAGTGTCAGCTCTTCCAGTCACAACTGTTTGTTTTAGGAAATAGATATGCTCCCTTGGCTAAAGTCAAAGGAACTTGCATTGATTGCATTTCAAACTCTTCATTTCAAACTCCTCTGACTTATTTAACAAATAGCCAATCTTTTTTTCTACAGGGGAGAGTAGAAGGAGGAGATAGAAAGGGAAAAAGACCTGCTTCCTTACTCATGAAGCTTCCCCCTGCAGGTGGGGAGCAGGGGTCCTTGCACATAACAATCATTGTATGCACTTAAATCAGGTTTGCCACCGCCTGGCCCCCAAAGTAATTTTTTTTAATGCAGTATTCTAGGTTCAGTCTACTACAATAGTTCTGTTCTCTCTATTTTTCTATATCTTTTCACTTAATGTGATTCATTTTTGTGCTTACTACTAAACAATAATGCTAGTGGGAGGGAAGGAAGGAAGGAAGGAAAAGAGAAAAGCCAGAGCATTACTCTGGCATGTATGATGTCAGGGATTGAACTCCTAACCTCATGCTCTAGACTCCAGTGCTTTATTCACTGTGCCACCTGCCAGTCCACATTAAGAATAATATTTAAGTTAGTGTTTTTCCTATCCTCTACTTGTGGACTTAATTATTTTAGTTATAAATTTAGAATTTCAAAATCATGGCTTTATCATAGATTGTTGAAGAAATCTTATGACACTAATTTAGCTTTGTCCTTCATTTAAAGATATAGCACTGTTGATGAGGTGCATGTTTCTGTATATTGGATAGCATCTTTATATATAGCTATGTTTTTTTTTTTTTACAACTTTCTTACAAAGTGTAGTTCTTCAGTATAGAAGAGGAAAAAGCTAAATATTAAAAACTTTTTTAAATGCCATATCAGGGAATGAACTGAGCTTTGTGCAAGTGTGATATCACTGGATGGGTCTCCAGGGCCAATTTTCTTTTCATGTTTTATTCAGAGAAGGGGGTGTCACCACAGTCATCATCAGTAGAGCCTAACGTGTGGTACTGGGATTTGAACACAGGGCCTGTTCAAGCTAAGATATAAGATGCCTTCGGACCCCTAGAAAGTTTTTTAATAGACTTTTTGAAAACAGGCCCTTGATTCTTACAAGTCTTTGGAAAGAGTAATTCAAAGTATTTTTATACAGTTTAATGGGAGGCCTTCAAAAAGACAGTTTTTTTTTTTTTTTTTTTTTTTTTTTTTTGCTGTCAGACCATTGGAAGGAAAAATAAAAGGAGGAAGATGATCAGTGTGCATAATTAATACAATGTAAAACTATGATGTGGATTTCCTTAGAAAGTAAGAGTAATACTTCGGGGTGGTGGCACACCTGGCTGAGTGCACATATTATAGTGCAGTGCACAAGGACCAGATTCAAGCCCCTGGTTCCCACCTGCAGGGGGGAGAATTCACAAGTGGGGAAGCAGGGCTGCAAGTGTCTCTCTGTCTCTCCTTGTCTGTCTTCCCCCTTCCTTTCCATTTCTGGCTGTCTCTATCCAATAATAAAGATAATGAAAATTAAAAAAGAAAGAAAATAAGTAAGAGACAAAACCAGTGCTTTAAAGAAGACCCTTGGTTAACAGAAGTTGCTTTGTTCTTTTATGACAGAGAAGAGCAAAAGAGGGCAAAGTAGCATTTGACTAGTTTGGTCTCTTCCAGTTAGAGCTAGTTCCTCTCTTCCTCATCCTCCCCCCACCACCTTTTTGTAATTCCAGGTACTTCTAAATTGACTCACCCAGGAAGTCAATCTTTTTCTCATGATTCATTCATGTTTCAGGTTAAATATTTATGATTAGTAGACAGGTAGGCTGTGACATGGTTGGTTAAAGGGAGGTCAGATATATTTCTCACTCCATTAACTTATAAGACTTTCTCATGACTTTAGTTTACTGTTTTTCCAGAATAAGGTAACAGAATTACAGGAAGAGATTAAAAATAAGATACTAGTACTGTAGGTTTTCCTCAGTAGAGAGTGAAGATATAGGCTGTAGCTCTGACACTGGTGTTATACTTAAAATTAAAATATAAATCTAACTTAGAAAAAATTAACTTTTATCTTGCTTTTATAAAACCTCTGTTGGTCATACTATACGAAATCTCGTATTTTTGTTTTCTTAAAAATAGTACTACAAGTTGATGTGAATATAATAAGACTGACTGGTTTTTTTACATAAACCCTAAATACCTAACAGATTAGTAAAAATTGGTTGGCAGATATGGTCATTAATGATTTCACATGGGGAAGTTAATTTATTTACTTACTTTACTCAACAATCACAATTCTAGCCAAACCTAATCTTCAGGCATCTTTGCTCCTAAATTGCATTTAGCAAAATTATATTCCTGATTCAGCACAAACTGATTTTTCTTTTTTTAAAATTTATTTCTTTATTGGGGAATTAATGTTTTACATTCAACAGTAAATATAATAGTCTGTACATGCATAACATTCCCCAGTTTCCCATTTAACAATACAACCCCCACTATGTCATTTATCATCCTTCATGGACCTGTATTCTCCCCACCCACCCACCCCAGCGTCTTTTACTTTGGTGCAATATGCCAATTCCATTTCAGGTTCTACTTGTGTTTTCTTTTCTGATCTTGACAAACTGATTTTTCTAGTGAAATCTGGAGACCCCTAATATTCATTCAACAAATATTAAGCATCTGTTATATGTCTAGCATTATGCATTCATGTAATATACCAATGAGTCATACATTCTTCTCCTCTTAGAGCTTATATTAGAGCAGGTAAACAGGAGACAAACCCATTATATTTGTGGATTGTTGGAAAGGTAATGATGTATTCCCCTATGTTTTTCTATGCAAAAATGCATAAGATTCATTTCTCAATAAAATATCATTGAGAAAGTTAGTAGAGAAGCGTAACAAGGGGCAGGAGTACAGTTCAGTATCGGAGGTGTATTGCAATTTTAAATAGCTTATTCAAAGTAAGCCTTGATGTAAAAGTAAAACTCCAGCACAGACTTGAAGAAGCTGAGGTCATTAGCTGTGTGATAGGTGGAGATCCCAAGCAGATCAACAACTAGATTAGCATTGCTGGTATTTTAAAGAAACTTCAGGAAGTATGACTTCAGTAGACTATCACATGGAAAAGGGACAGAGAGGTACTGGGGGGTAGGTGAGACTGCTAGGTCATGTACGACCTTATGAATCATTAAAAGAATTTTGATGTGTGTTTACAGTGAAGTGGAGTGAGTTATTCAGAGCAATGAAGTGATATGACTGATGTCTGAGAGTAGACTGTAAAGGGACCTGGGCAGATGTAATGGTAGAAAGTCAAAGGCACTTCCTACTTGTGCTTAATTAACTAGTTTCATGATCTATACTAAGAACATATTGAGTAGTTAATAGTATTACTATCCAGCGAGTCAAGGTGTCTAGATTTATTTTTCTTGTTTTTTTTAAATTTATTTGTAAAATAAAAAATATCAACAAGACCATAGGACAAGAGGGGTACAATCCCACACAGTTCCCACCACCAGAGCTCCATAGCCCATCCTCTCCCTTGAAAGCTTCCCTTTTCTTTATCCCTCAGAGAGTATGGACCCAGGATCATTATGGGGTGCAGAAGCTGGGAGGTCTGGCTTCTGTAATTGCTTCTCTACTGGACATGGGCGTTGGCAGGTCGGTCCATACTCCCAGCCTGTCTATTTCCCTAGTGGGGTGGGGCTCTGGGGAGGTGGGGCTCTGGAGTACATTGGTGAGGTGATCTGCTTGAGGAAGTCAGGTTGGTGTCATAGTAGCACCTGCAACTTGGTGGCTGAAATAGAGTTAAGATGTAAAGGAGAACAAATTGTTTAATAATCTGGAACCTAAAGGCAAGAATATAACAGATGAGATTTGGGGTCTCCATTTTGGGAAAAGCTAGTGGGTCTATTTTAGGTATATTCCAAGAGGCCCATGACTTTACTAATTTTTGCCTGCTCCCGACAGCTAACATGCAGGTGGACCAAAGGTATTGTCAGAGTTGGGAATAGGTCTAGAAAGCTGGATCGGGGAAGATAGTAGCTCCCAAATATGGGAAAAGTATATAAATATTATTAACTGTAAACACCATTGATTTGATCTGGGGCCTGTATTCTGTGTGTAACCTCTGCATCCCTGTAGGTCTGAGTTCAAGTTCTGTGATCACAGCTAGGAGCATTCTAGGTTGTAGCCATTTCGGACCCATTTTCCTTGAGTGGTAGAGGACTTTGGTCCAACCTCCCTTCGAAGAATGGAGCATTCCCTACCACTGTTGATACACATTGAGGGCAAGTTCCTATGGGGCCCACAAAGGAGTTCATTATGTTGTTCCTGATGGCAATGAACAGTGAGAATGTCTAGATTTATATCAGATTCTGTTACTTAAAATGTTAGTTAAGTGTCTTCTCTACATTTTATAGTTTATAAAATGATAGTAATAATACCTCATTCAGACGTAATCATTACACTGAAGCATGTAACAGTGACTCACATGTAACATGCAGCATGTGTTGATGTTGCCAGGTTTCTTTTTTAATTCATGCTTTGTCACCGACCTAGTCGTGTTGATTCTGTGACTGTAGTGTTTAACATAAATCCATGCCTTTGTTCTTTAACTTATTTCCGATATTTTAGTTTAAATCTGCACTAAGTCTTGCCTAGATAATCAAACCCACTGCAAATTGATTGATCTGCTTCCTTTCTTCTGTCCCAGTCAATCTTGCATACTTCTGCTACATTTTCACAGTACTTTACTGCTCTAAAACTTTAATTTGATTCTTTTGTTTTTTCAGTTATGTACACACTTAACCAAGGTTCTCCCTATAGTTCTAGCTTTCCATTCTCTGGTACAAGTATATAGTCTGGTATGTCTTTAATACTCAAACTGTATGGATTCTCTGCTGATTTTCTTATTTTTTCTTTTTACTTTTTTTTGCCTTAAATTTTATTTATTTTTTTAATTTCTTTTTTAAAATTTATTTCTTTATTGGGGAATTAATGTTTTACATTCAACAGTAAATACAATAGTTTGTACATGCATAACATTCCCCAGTTTCCCATTTAACAATACAACCCCCACTATGTCATTTATCATCCTTCATGGACCTGTATTCTCCCCACCCACCCACCCACCCCAGAGTCTTTTACTTGGGTGCAATATGCCAATTCCATTTCAGGTTCTACTTATGTTTTCTCTTCTGATCTTGTTTTTCAACTTCTGCCTGAGAGTGAGATCATCCCATATTCATCCTTCTGTTTCTGACTTATTTCACTCAACATGATTTTTTCAAGGTCCATGCAAGATCGGCTGAAAACGGTGAAGTCACCATTTTTTACAGCTGAGTAGTATTCCATTGTGTATATATACCACAACTTGCTCAGCCACTCATCTGTTGTTGGGACACCTGGGTTGCTTCCAGGTTTTGGCTATTACAAATTGTGCTGCCAAGAACATATGTGTACACAGATCTTTTTGGATGGATGTGTTGGGTTCCTTAGGATATATCCCCAGGAGAGGAATTGCAGGGTCATAGGGTAGGTCCATTTCTAGCCATATGAGAGTTCTCCAGACTGTTCTGCACAGAGGTCGGACCAATTTACATTCCCACCAGCAGTGCAGGAGGGTTCCTTTGACCCCACACCCTCTCCAGCATTTGCTGCTGTTACCTTTTCTGATATATGACATTCTCACAGGAGTGAAGTGATATCTCATTGTTGTCTTGATTTGCATTTCTCTGACAATCAGAGACTTGGAACATTTTTTATGTGTTTCTCAGCCTTTTGGATCTCTTCTGTGGTGAATATTTTGTCCAAGACCTCCCCCCATTTTTGGATGGGGTTATTTGTTGTCTTGTTGTTGAGTCTGGCAAGCTCTTTATATATGTTAGTTATTAAATTCTTATCTGATGTATGGCATGTAAAGATCTTCTCCCATTCTATGAGGGGTCTCTTGGTTTGGGTAGTGGTTTCTTTTGCTGTGAAGAAACTTTTTAATTTGATGTAGTCCCATAAGTTTATACTTGCCTTAGTCTTCTTTGTAATTGAATTCATTTCATTGAAAATGTCTTTAAAACGTATGCAGAAAAGAGTTCTGCCAATATTTTCCTCTAAGTATTTGATAGTTTGTGGTCTAACATCCAAGTCCTTGATCCACTTGGAATTTACTTTTGTATTTGGTGAAATACAGTGATTCAGTTTCATTCTTCTGCATGTTTCAACCCATTGGTTCCAACACCATTTGTTGAAGAGACTCTGCTTTCCCATTGAATAGTCTGGGCCCCTTTGTCAAAGATTAGATGTCCATAGGTGTGGGGCCTCATTTCTGGGCTCTCAATTCTATTCCACTGGTGAGTGTGTCTATTCATGTTCCAGTACCAAGCAGTTTTGATGACAATGGCCCTATATGCAATTTGAGATCTGGGAATGTGATGCCTCCAGTTCTGTTCTTTTTTTTTTTTTTAATTTTTTATTTAAGAAAGGATTAATGAACAAAAACATAAGGTAGGAGGGGTACAACTCCACACAATTCCCACCACCCAATCCCCATAACCCACCCCCTCCCATGATAGCTTTCTCATTCTCTAGCCCTCTGGGAGCATGGACCCAGGGTCATTGAGGGTTGCAGAAGGTAAAAGGTCTGGCCTCTGTAATTGCTTCCCCGCTGAACATGGGCGTTGACTGGTCGGTCCATACTCCCAGTCTGCCTCCCTCTTTCCCTAGTAAGGTGTGTCTCTGGGGAAGCAGAGCTCCAGGACACATTGGTAGGGTCTTCAATCCAGGGAAGCCTGGCCAGCATCCTGGTGGCATCTGGAACCTGGTGATTGAAAAGAGAGTTAACATACGAAGCCAAACAAATTGTTGAGCAATCATGGATCCCAAGCTTGGAATAGTGGAGAGGGAGGTACTCACTGCAAACTCTAGTGTACTTCTGCTTTCAGGTATATATTTTGCAGTAGTTTATAGATACGTGTGAACATAAGCTCTCTCTCACAGAAACTGGTGTATATCTAGGTTATGGGACTTTGTTAGAAAGTGAACCACCTGAGATGAAATTAGAGTGTACTATAAAAGGAAAGGTCTCACCAGAGTAATGAAGCTGAAGGGTTGTCATTCCACACGTGAAGTCTCTGGACACAGTTCTGTTCTTTTTTCTCAAGATTGTTTTGGCAATTCTAGGTCTTTTCTGGTTCCAGATAAACATTTGTAGCATTTGTTCTATTCTCCTAAAAAAAGTGCTTGGGATCTTGATGGGGATAGCATTAAATTTGTAGATGGCTCTGGGTAATATATTCATTTTGATGATGTTAATTCTTCCAACCTGTGAACATGGAATATCTTTCCACTTCTTTGTGTCTTTTTCAATTTCTTTGAGTAGTGACTCATTATTTTCAGTATATAAGTCTTTCACTTCTTTGGTTAGGTTTACTCCTAGATATTTTATTGTTTTTGTTGCTATAATAAAAGGAACTGATTTCTGGATTTCAATTTCTTCTAACTTAGTGCTTGCATAGAGGAATGCCACTGACTTTTGAATGTTAATTTTGTAGCCTGACACCTTACTGTATAGCCTGATGATTTCCAAAAGCTTCTTGCTGGAGTCCTTAGGTTTTTCTGTGTATACTATCATGTCATCTGCAAATAAGGAGAGTTTGACATCTTCTCTTCCAATCAGTATCCCTTTAATTCCTTGGTCCTGCCTGATTGCTATGGCAAGAACTTCCAACACTATGTTGAATAGTAATGGTGATAGTGGGCAGCCCTGTCTAGTACCTGATCTGAGTGGAAATGCTTCCAGTTTTTCACCATTGAGTATGATGTTGGCTGTAGGTTTGCTATATATAGACTCCACTATCTTCAGGAATTTTCCATCTATTCCCATTTTTTTATAGCGTTTTGATCATAAAGGGATGTTGTATTTTGTCAAAGGCTTTCTCTGCATCTATTGATATGACCATGTGGTTTTTGGTCTTGCTTTTGTTGATGTGGTGGATCACATTGATTGATTTACGTATATTAAACCAATTTTGCATGCCTGGGATAAACCCCACTTGGTCATGATGAACAATCTTTTTGATATACTGCTGTATCCGGTTGGCTAGAATTTTGTTCAATATTTTTGCATCTATGTTCATCAGAGATATTGGTCTATAATTTTCTTTTTTGGTTGTGTCCCTGTCTGCTTTTGGTATTAGTGTGATGTTGGCTTCATAGAAGCTGGCAGGGAGTATTCCAGTGTCTTCAATCTTCTGGAAGACTTTTAAAAGTAGAGGTATTAGTTCTTCTTGGAAGGTTTTGTAGAATTCATTTGTAAAACCATCTGGCCCAGGACTTTTATTTTTGGGGAGATTTTTGATAACTGTTTCAATTTCATTAGCTGTGATGGGCCTGTACATGTTATCCACTTCCTCTTTACTTAGTTTTGGGAGTTGGTAGGTATCTAGGAAATCGTCCATTTCCTCCAGGTTCTCTAGCTTGGTGGCATATAGTTGTTCATAGAAACCTTGCATGATAAGTTGAATTTCTGCGGTGTCTGTTGTGATATCTCCTCTTTCATTTACTATCCCATTTATTTGGGTCTTCTCCCTTTTTTGTTATGTGAGTCTGGCTAAAGGTTTGTCGATTTTGTTTACTCTTTCGAAGAACCAACATTTACTTTCGTTGATCTTTTGTATGGTTTTCTTATTCTCAATGTTATTTATTTCTGCTCTAACTTTAGTGATTTCTGTCCTTCTGGTTGGTTTAGGGTTCCTTTGTTGTTCTTTTTCCAGGTCTTTAAGATGTGCAATCAGGCTGTTTATTTGTGCTTTTTCTTGTTTCCTAATGTGTGCTTGTATAGCTATGAACTTCCCTCTCAGTACTACCTTAGATAGATATCTTCCCATTTTCTTCTGGCCTGTAGTGTTTGTATGGAGAAGTCTGCTGCTAATCTTAATGGGTTTTCCTTTGTAGGTGACTGTTTTTTCTTGCAGCCTTCGGATCCTCTCTTTATCTTTATTCCTTTCCATTCTAAGTATGACATGTCTTGGTGTCTTTAGGTCTGGGTTAATTCTGTTTGGGACCCTCTGGGCTTCTTGAATCTTTATGTCTTTGGTGTTGTCTAGACTAGAGAAATTTTCAGCTATTATGGCCTGGAGAATGCTTTCTTCCTCTCCTTCTCTTTCTTCCTCTGGTAAGCCAATAATGTGTATATTGTTTCTTTTGAAGTCATCCCATAGGACTTTGTTGTTTTCAGCACCTCTTAATCTCTTTTTGAGATCTCTTACTTCTTTTTTAGTTGTCTCTAATTCATCCTCAATCTTGCTAATTCTGTCTTCAGCCTCATAGATTCTATTCTCTCTGCCCTCTACTGCTTTCTGGAGTTCATCTATTTTGTAGCCCTGTTCTGATACTGTTTTAGCTTGTTCAGCTAGTTGCATTCTTAGCTCAGAGATTTCAGCTTTCAGCTTTAGTAACCATGAGATAATTAGTATTTTCTTCCATATTCTCATTTGTTGTTCCTGCATTTCTGGCTACAATTTTTTCAAATTCTTTACTCACTCCTGTTATTATTTCCTTAGCTAATGTTTGGATGTTGAACTCGTTGTTTTGTGCTTCACCCTCTGGAGGACTTTTAGCTGCTGGACTCTTGTCCTGGTTCGAGTCTCCAATATTTTTTCTTGTTGTTTTAACCATTTTATATATTATGTTATGAGTTCCTTTTATCAGTACTTTTCAAATTATTGATCACTATTGCCTGGATTGACTTGTGTCTAAGTAAGTTAATTAAAGGGTTCACAGTGGTGGAAGTTAACTGTTTTTTCAGTAGTATTTAAATCTCTGAGTTGGAGTTCAGTGGTTTAAAAGCCTCTTTTTTTTTTTCTTTCCTGTAGGGTATGGGAGCCTGAGGGCTTTTAAACTATCAATAGGCTTCTTAGCTTAATCACTGACTCCTGACCAAGAGATAAAGCAGGGTGTGACAGAGATAATCCAGTGGTTATGCAAAGAGACTTTCACAGCTCCTCAGCTATGCCACAGAGGTATAGGTCTTCTCCTGCGATTCCTGGTTAGATCTCTGTCCCCTGGTGTCCCTCCCTGCCGCTGCTCCAGATTCTGAGGGTAGTAGCAATGGATACTCAGAGTTGCACTTGGTGAGTCTCTGGGGAGTCCTCTCCTCCCTTAAGCTGTCCCCTTGTTGGTGGAGCAGACTGGAGGTGGTGTCTCCACTGATAAACTGCTGAACTGTTAGCAGTCACTTAATCTCTCCTTAGGCCCCTCTCTCCTCTCTGTCACCAGCCACACGTGTTTGTACTCACCAGTGATTTACTGGGTTCCTGTGGTCATTCTAGTCCTGTCTTGTTTTGGTCCCGGGTGGTCTCCTTTGGTATTCCTAGTTGATCCGGGAAAGGAGAGGAGAGTAGAGGAGAGAAAGCGATCTGCTGCTCGTAGCTCCGCCTCCGGAAGTCCAGGTTTTCATTTTTTTAATTTCTTTGCTGGGGGGAGTTAATGTTTTACAGTCAATAGTAAATACAATAGTTTGTACATACTTTGCTGATTTTCATGTGAAATTATTTTTTTTCTTAGTAATTTGCTAATTATTAACAAGGTTATAGGATAACAGGGGTGTAATTCCATACAGTTGCTACCACCTTTGTTCCATGTCCCATCCCCTCCATTTGAAGCTTCTTTATTTATTTATTTATTTTTATTTTTTTTAATTTTTATTTATAAAAAAGAAACACTGACAAAAAACATAGGATAAGAAGGGTACAACTCTACACAATTCTCATCACCAGAACTCTGTATCCCATCCCCTCCTCACCTGATACTTTTCCTTTTCTTTTACCCAGGGTCATTATGGGGTGCAGAAGGTGAAAGGTCTGGCTTCTGTAATTGCTTCCCTGCTAAACATGGGTTTTGACAGGTGGATCCATAGTCCCGTCTCTCTCTTTCCCTAGTGGGGTGGGGCTCCAAGACACTTCAAATTGTTGACTAATCATGAACCTAAAGGCTGTAATGGTTCAGATGATGATTTGGGGGGGGGGTCCTCCATTTTGTAGATAGTAATCCTATTTTAGTTATATTCCAAAGGGCCCATGACTATACTAGGTTTGTTTGTTTGCTTTTTGTTTTTTGAGCCTGACATCTAATATGCAAGTGGATCCAAGTTATCATCTGGGGAGATGATGTCATGGCTGGAAAAAGGACCAGAAAGCTGGATCAGGGAAGAGAGTAGCTCTCATATTAACCAGAGAACTGCTCAGCTCTGACTTATGGTGGTGCAGTGGAATTAACCTAGGACTTTAGAGCCCCAGGCATGAGAGCCTGTTTGCATAACCATTATGCTATCTACCCCACACTTACTGAAACTTCCCTATTCTTTATCCCTCTGGGAATATAGACCAAAATTATTTATGGAGTGAAGAAAGTGGAAGGTCTGGCTTCTGAGACTGCTTCTCTGCAAGTTGATCCATACTCCAGCCTGTTTCTGTTTTTCCCTAGTGGGGTAGAGCTCTGGAGAGGTGAGGTTCTGAGACACATTGGTGAGGTTGTCTTCCCAGGAAAGTCAGGATGGCATTGTATTATCATCTGCAGCTTCCTGTCAGAAAGGCAGTAAGATAAAAAGCAGGATAAATTGTTAAAGAAACAGGAACCCAAAGGTGAATTAGGGGTCTTTGGTTGGGAAGAAGCTAGGAATTCTATTTTAGGTATATTCCAAGGGGTCCATGACTTCATTAATTTTTGCCTGAGCCTGATAGCTAACATGCAGGTGGACTAAAAATACTATCTGGGAAGATGGTGTCAGAGTTGAAAATAGGACTAGAAAACTGGGCTAGGCTGAGTTAATTTTCTTTCAATTATCTTTACTTCTCTCTAGGAACGATCAACATAATCAAGCTAATGAGCTTGACTCTGAAGAAAATGTTATTCCAGATTCACCAATAACAGCCTTTTCATTTTCTGGAATTAATCGGCTACGAAGAAAGGGGAACCCCCATGTCCGATATGTAGAACACACACATGCTAGACCAGTGAAGACTGTGTGCACAAATGGTAAAGATCACACTTACTATATTTTGGTGTTCTGGTTGTGTAAAAAAAAAAAAAAAAGTGCTCATTTGTTGGCTAATTTTGAGTTATTTAATCTTGTGAATAGAAGATAATCATTGTTTAGAAACTGTTAGAACTATAAATTTAACTTCCATTTGTGGAGTGCTTGGAAAGTCATTTGCCACCTGTGTTATGTAGAGACACATGGTTTTCTGTCTCTGTAAAAGCTGGTCTGGAGTGATGAAGCCCTGCTGATGACAGAAATAAATGGGGCCACCTGTTAAGTAACTTGATGAGTCAGAATCCAAACTTAGATCTTACTCATTCTAGACTATTGTACCTTCCAAGTCTTAGTCACATTTACTTCTACTTTGGAGCTGCCTTTACCTGATTATTTCTAGTCATAATTTGTATCAACTCATGGTAACCAAGAAGTAACCTTATAATATATCTACTTTGTGGCTTATTTCTAATTTGAGCCCCATTGTATGTCATGTGATTATTATACATGATTATTCCTTGGAATATTCATCCAAATGATAAAGACTTCCATAATTTTTAATCTAAGCTGTTTGTAACAAAGAAGACATATGAGTGGGAGAAATATAGATAGTCCTAAAGATATTTTAATGCAAATAAATTTTTGACAGTAACACTGCTTTTTAAAAAGCCATTTTATTGGCTAGAGACAGAGAAATTGAAAAGGAAGGGGAAAGGAAGAGAGAGAGCACATGTTGTACTGCCTCACCACTCATGAGGCTTTCCTTTTGAAACTTCTCCTAACACACTGTAGCACATGCACTGAACCAGGTGTGCCACCGCCCGGCCCCACTATGCTGTGTTTTTTAAGTAGATATTACTCTTTGATATTAGAACCATTTTTATGAGATTCTACCACCACCTAGTGGAAAGCAAAAGTATTGTTAAAAGGTTCATGCTATTAAAAATTACTGCTCTGCAACTAGAAGAGATGATATTATATGTCCTTTGGGTGAAAATGGGGATGATCATGCTTAGCGAAGTAAGTGCAGAGCTGAAAAATAAATACCCGATGATTCTTCTCATTTGTAGAATGTAGATAACTTAAACATATAAGCTTGCTAACATAAAGAAGGTAGTTGTCAAACTGTCTCTAAGATCTTGGTAGTAGCCAAACTATATGACTGTGGAGATTAGGGAAAAGAGGCATGGGACTCTGGTGCTTGGCGCAGTGTGGGACTGAACCCTGTCATCTTAGAGTCATGTAAGCCATTATTAAAGAACAGTGATTTTTTTAGACTGAAGGAAAATGTAGGAGCATTAGAATGAACCTTCATTAGCCTTTTGATCTTTTCTCATACAGGACTTCAATTATTACATACTAGCATCTGCATAATCTGTATCATTAGAATTCCATGTTTAGAAATACCCATAGAAACAAATCACAGCAGTTTTACTAAGAAGGTCTTCTTTTATGTTTAGTATGAATGCTGGTTTGTTTCTTCAGTGTAAAAGAATGTGTGTGTGTGTGTGTGTGTGTGTGTTTTAAAATTAACTTAGCCTATTTTAATCTCATTCTGATAATTTTTTGTTTATTTTTATTTATTTACTATTGGATAGAGACAGAGAAAAATTGAGAGAGGAAGGTAAGGTAGAGATCGGAGAAACAGAGAGATTTGCAGCCCTGCTTCACCACTTGTGAAGCTTCCCCCATGCAGGTGGGGACCTGGGGCTTGAACCTGGATCCCTGCACACTGTAATGTCAGCAGTACTTACCCAGGTGCCACTGACTGGCCCCCATCATTTTGATCATTTTTACTTGAAATTTTGCTTGTAAAATTTAACCTTCAACTTTGGAGCTTTGCAAATTATTTTAAAATTAACTCAGTAGTTAGTCAGTCATTTTCAGGTGGTTTTTTTTTTGTTTGTTTTTGTTTATTAAAAAGGAAAACTGAAAAAAATCATAGGATAAGATGGGTACAGTTCCACACAATTCACCATTCCCACCACCAGAACTCTGCATCCCATCCCCATCCTTGATAGCTTTCCTATTCTTTATCCCTCTAGGAGCATGGACCCAGGGTCATTATGGGGTGCAAAAGGTGAAAGGTCTGGCTTCTGGAATTGTTTCCCTGCTGAACATGGGCATTGGCAGGTCGTTCCATACTCCCAGCCTGCCTCTCTCTTTCCCTAGTGGGGCAGGGCTCTAGGGAAGCGGGGCTCTAGGACACCTTGGTGGAGTCATCTGCCCAGGGAAATCTAGTTGGCATCCTGGTAGCATCTGGAACCTGGTGGCCTCTCCCAAGAATCCCAAATTGAAAGCTGCTTCCTTTCTGAGCTCACACCAGGTGTTGTCTTCAAACTGTCATCTTGGCTCCCAACATCCATTTTCAGTTTTTAACCACTCTTGAAGTTTATTTTCTTTGTAGGGTTTTTTTTTTACCTTTTATTTTTATTTTTTTTTCTTCAGCGGTTTCATAGTTAACCTCTAATTTCTTTCTTTTTAAAAAATTTTTTAAATCTTTTTTTAAATTTAATTTATTTTCTCTTTTTTGTTGCCCTTATTTGTTGTTGTTGTTTAACTTTTATTATCTTTATATTGGATAGAGCCAGCCAAAAATCTAGTGGGAAGGGGGAGATAGAGAGGGAGAGAGACAGAGACAAGAGAGACACCTGCAACACTGCTTCACCTCTTGTGAAGCTTTCCCCCTGCAAGTGGAGACCAGGGACTTGAACCTGTATTCTTGCGCATTGTAATGTGTATGCTCAACCAGGTGCGCCACTACCCGCCCACTCTTTTTTTTTTTTTAAAGATTTTATTAAATAATGAGAAAGTTAGAAAGAGAGAAAGAACTAGACATCACTGTAGTACATGTGCTGCCAGGGATTGAACTTGGGACCTCATGATTGATAGTCCAATGCTTTATCCACTGTGCCACCTGCTGGAGCACTCTCTCTGTCTCTCTGTATTTTTTTTCCATATATATATATATATATATATATATATACACATGTATATATATATATATATATATATATATATTTATCAGCATTGCTCAGCTCTGGTTTATGGTGGTGCAGGGAATTAATTGAACCTGAGACTTTGGAGTCTCAGGCATGAGAGTTTATTTGCATAACTATTATGCTATCTATCCCTGCCCCAAAAATAAATTTTTAAAAAACATTAGTTAAAAATAATAAGGGGCAGGCTGGGGAGATAGCATAATGGTTATGCAAATACCTTAAAAGCCTGAGGCTCTGAGATCTCAGGTTCAGTTCCCAGCACCACCATGTGCCAGAACTGAGCAGAACTGAACTCTTTCTCTTATTATCTTTTCCTCTGTATATACTCTTTCTCATTAAAATAAAATAAATGAAAATATTAAAAATAATAAGGGGTGGGGCAGGTGGTGGTGCACCTGGTTGAGTACGCGTATTACAATGAGCAAGGACTCGGGTTCAAGCTCCCGGTCACCACCTGCGGGGGGAAAGCTTTAGGAGTGGTGAGCAGTGCTGCAGGTGTTTCTCTGTCTCTCTCTCCCTCTCTATCACCTCCTTACCTCTTGATTTCTGGCTGTCTCTATCCAATAAATAAAGATTAAAAAATTTAGGGAATTGGGCAGTAGTGCAGCGGGTTAAGTGCACATGGCACGAAGCGCAGGACCGGCTTCATCTTTTTTTTATTATTATTATTATTGTTTTAAGAATGATTGATGAGATTGTAGGATAAGAGTGATACAATTTCATTAAATTCCCACTACCAGAGTTCCATATCACATCCCCTCCTTTGGAAGCTTTCCTATTCTTTTTTTTTTTCATTATCTTTATTTATTTATTGGATAGAGACGGCCAGAAATCGAGAGGGAAAGGGGTGATATAGAGGAGAGGGAGAGGGAGAGGGAGAGGGAGAAGGAGAGAGAGAGAGAGAGAGACACCTGCAACACTGCTTCACCACTTGTGAAGCTTTCCCCCTGCAGGTGGGGACCAGCGACTTGAACCTGGGTCCTTGTGCATTATAAAATGTGCACTCAACCAGGTGCGCCAACACCCAGCTTTCCTATTCTTTATCCTTCTGGGAGCATGGACCCAGGGTCATTGTTCGATGCAAGAAGGTGGAAGGTCTGGCTTCTGTAATTGCTTCTCCACTGAACATGGGCATTGGCAGGTCAATATGTGACTTTCAAGTTACAATTAGTAAAAATATTTCTTTTTGCTTTTGTCTTTCAGTTTTTGAGTTTAGTTCTTTAATAGTTGAATGACTTCTGATAAAAGTATATTTTAGAATTAATTGCTAGCAAATAAAAATTGTAACAAAGATGTAGAGATATGTAATACAGTTTTCACTTTTAGGTAATTCTACTGATTTGCAACGAATATACAGGGGGGGAAATGTTAAAATGTCTTGACACTAAGCTTGTTCTGGTCTTCTCTCTCCCACTTTCCTCACTTTGTTTCTCTTTGAAGCTAAAGGAATGATATTTATATTCTGTTTATAATAATATGAAAAATAAGTATCTAAAATAGCACTTATATATATATATATATATTTGGCCTCCAGGGTTATTGCTGGGGTTCAGTGCCTGCACCACAAATCCACTACTCCTGGAAGCTATTTTTTTAAAATATTTATTTATTTATTTATTCCCTTTTGTTGCCCTTGTTGTAATTATTGATATCGTCATTGTTGAATAGGACAGAGAGAAATCGAAAGAGGAGAGGAAGACAGAGGGGGAGAGAAAGATAGACACCTACAGACCTGCCTCACCGCTTGTGAAGCAACTCCCCTGCAGGTGGAGAGCTCGGGGCCAGAACCAGGATCCTTACTCTGGTCCTTGGACTTTGCTGCCACATGCGCTTAACCCGCTGTGCTACCACCCGACTCCCTGGAGGCTGTCTTTTTCTTCCCTTTTTCTGTCCTTGTTGTTTTATTGTTGTTGTTGTTATTGTTGTCATTGATGGTGTTGTTGTTGGACAGGATAGAGAGAGGAAGGGAAGACAGAGAGGGGGAGAGAAAGATAGACACCTGCAGACCTGCTTCACCACCTGTGAAGCTACTCCCCTGCAGGTGGGGAGCCAAAGGCTCGAACCCAGGATCCTTACGCCAGCCGCGCCACCTGCGCTTAACCCACTGTGCTACCGCCCGACACCCAGCACTTTAATAATTTAAGTATCTTAATAATAATTAAAATATGTCTGTATTAGCTTATCAAAGTAATAGTTTGATACTATTTACTATCATGATTGTTCATCTATATGTAATCTCTCCACTTTTTTCCCTTCAGGACTGAGTAAAGTTTCAAAGTCTTCAGCTCATATACAGCATAATGAAAATGAAATTCTGGTGGCTGACACATGTGACCAAAGTCAATCTCCTGTGTCTAGTAAGCAAGGTACTGAAATTGCCTTATAAGTATACAATGTGTGATTGTCAGTGACCAGCTGTCTGTAATGGATAGTATTTGAAAGTGTTTGGGGGTTCCTGAGAGGTAACTAATCAGATAAGACTTTTGTCCTGCCTGAGGCCCTTGGTCTGATCCACAGCACCATTGTAAATACTGAAGAGATAAACTGGTGGAACTTCACGAATGGTGGACTATTGCTTTGAAAGCTCTTTCCTTTCTCTTGAACCATGCATCAGAATTGTGCCTTGGTTTGTCTCTCACTTTCACTGTTTCAAGTGAACCTCTTCCTTATGTGTGATAAAATATATATTGTAATTAACTTCAACAGATGTTTTCTTACTTTCCCAAGAATCATGTTTTACCCTCTGGGGGCAATTTTAAAACTGCTGGATTGGTGATTTAGTGGTTATAAAAAAGAAAGAGAGAGGCAGACTGGGAGTATGGACCGACCAGTCAACACCCATGTTCAGCGGGGAAGCAATTACAGAAGCCAGACCTTCTACCTTCTGCAACCCTCAATGACCCTGGGTCCATGCTCCCAGAGGGCTAGAGAATGGGAAAGCTATCATGGGAGGGGGTGGGTTATGGAGATTGGGTGGTGGGAATTGTGTGGAGTTGTACCCCTCCTACCTTATGCTTTTGTTCATTAATCCTTTCTTAAATAAAAAATTTAAAAAAAAAAGAGGAACCAGGTGCCATGAGATATAGGAGAACTAAGATAAAGTCATGTGGGACTCGTCACTATAACAACAAGTAGTGATAGGTTAGGACTTTTAACCATTGTAGTTGGCATTTGACCACTATAGTTGGACACTCATTGGTCACATGAGCTGGCTAAGTGTAAGGGTTATCACCCAAGATTGTCTTGTGCATGAGAAACTAGGAACAGAGAAAATGGAGGGTGCACTTATAAATAAATCTTCAGGGTGTTCCCTGGCAAAGGAAAGGGGAAATAGGATAGGATAGGATAGGATAGGATAGGATAGGATAGGATAGGATAGGATAGGATAGGATAGGATAGGATAGGATAGGAGTTGGTGTTTGACATTATTCAGCACTCAGTTTCCTTAAGTAGCTTCACTGTTCTGGTTCTGTTTCTTTCCCTCCCTCTTTCCTTTGTCCTTTCTTTCTTTCTTTTGCTAGGAAACAAACCCAGAGTCTCATGCATGTATGACTCAGACAAAGATCATCTCTGGCCTAGATTCTGTATGTTTAGAGGGAGATTAAGAAGGAAAGGCAGAGAGGGTGAGACACCAAAGCACATTCTGCCACCCACAGAGTTCTCTTGATTTGTCCATAGTGCTCCCTGGGGTGCCATCTCAGCAGATAAAGCTCTTACAGTTACACAAATAAAAAGGCTTTGAGACTTTCCTGAATTCCACTTCACTTTATCTAGTATCTAAACAATATCTAAATGTTACTGAGTCTTCCTACGTGTTTGTCATGCATATCCTGTGCCTCCATGACAGCACTTTTAGGCCAGCAACAGCTCTTGCTAAACTATCTTAATAGCTGGGAAACGACCCAGCAGAGCACGCACTTCACATGCATAAAGGACTGGATCTGAGCTCTGAGCATGGGCACCGTGTGAAGGGGAAGCTTCACAAGCATTAAAGAGCTGCTGTGGTGTCTCTCCTCTCTCATTTCTCTCTATATATTTAGCATTAAAAAAGTGTAAGGGTAAACCTGGGAGCAGTTGAATTGCGATTGTGCGAGAACCTGGGACCAAAAATAAAAATAAAAAGGGAGAGGGGAAAGCACCTTGGATAATCTATTCCTTGCCTATAGGATACATTTAACAAATTCTCATCCCTCACTATCCTGTCAGGGATCATGTCTGTCCACTACTTCATCTTTCACACTTTGATTTCCAATAATTGAATCATACAATTCCCTGAAAATGCAGTTTTGTTTCACACTTCTGGACCCTTACACATACTTAGGTTCCTTTTCTCTGAACCCAGTTCAATTGACTTGTCAAATTCTTGGTTTTTTTCAAGGATCCATTGAGGCATCACTTGATATAACTTTCCTTGATTTCCAAAAGCAGATTTAATAATCTTTCCTCCATGTCTAAATCACCCCTAGTATGTGCTTTTATTAAAACATTTATTACATTTTCACACAATTCTTTTCTTCCTTTCTTCTTTTCTCCTGTTTCAGCTATAGTTCATAAACTTCTTGAAGGAAAAAACAATTTTTTTTATCTAGTATCTGCCACAAATCCTGAAATTTAGTATGTGTTGTTATTGAAATTTTGTATTATGCATACAAGTTTGTATTATGCATACAAGTTTTTATTTTTGTATTATTCATACAAGAGTGGAACATGTAATTTCTGCAAATATATTAACTTAAAACTTGAAAAATTTCTGTAAATATATTCTTTCTGTAATTAAATTAAAATTTAAATTAAATTTAAATTAAATTTCTGTAATATATTAACTTAAAACTTGAAAAATTATTCAATTCTGAAGCTCTCTCTCAAAGTATGTTTTCATAAAAGTACTATAAATATAATTTGGTATACTACATTTAGGTTACAATAAAGCTGTTAGAAATATGTAATTTTTGGGAGTCAGGCTGTAGCGCAGCAGGTTAAGCGCAGGTGGCGCAAAGCACAAGGACCGGCATAAGGATCCCGGTTCGAACCCCAGCTCCCCACCTGCAGGGGAGTCGCTTCACAGGTGGTGAAGCAGGTCTGCAGGTGTCTATCTTTCTCTCCTCCTCTCTGTCTTCCCCTTCTCTCTCCATTTCTCTCTGTCCTATCCAACAATGACAACAACAATAATAACTACAACAATAAAACAACAAGGGCAACAAAAGGGAATAAATAAATAAAATGAATATTTTTAAAAAATGTTATTAAAAAAAAGAAATATTCTCTATCCCTCTGGGAGCATGGACTCAGGGTCGTTGAGGGATGCAGAAGGTAGAAGGTCTGGCTTCTGTAATTGCTTCCCCGCTGAACATGGGCGTTGACTGGTCGGTCCATACCCCCAGTCTGCCTCTCTCTTTCCCTAGTAGGGTGTGACTCTGGGGAAGCTGAGCTCCAGGACACATTGGTGGGGTCTTCAATCCAGGGAAGCCTAGCCAGCATCCTGGTGGCATCTGGAACCTGGTGATTGAAAAGAGAGTTAACATATGAAGCCAGGGGAGGGGGTGGGTTATGGGGATTGGGTGTTGGGAATTGTGTGGAGTTGTACCCCTCCTACCTTATGCTTTTGTTCACTAATCCTTTCTTAAATAAAAAATTAAAAAAAAAAAAAAAAGAAAGTGTAAGGGCAGGTGTCCAGGTGGTTGCACACTTGGTTGTGCACATATTATAGTGTGTAAGGGCCCAGGTTCAAGCCCTGGGTTCCCACCTCAGGAGGAAATATTCTCAAGTGGTAAAACTTAATAAATAATAAGTTTTTAATATTAAAAATAAATATTTAGAAAAATAAAGTATAAGGGCATAATGAAATTTTAAGAAAATGAATTTCCATTAACTTATCATTTGAACACACAGAAAATACCAAATCTCAAAAAAAGAAAAAGCAGCAGGCTGGGGAAACAGCTTAATGGTTATGCAAAAGACTCATCCCTATGGCTTGGAGGTTCCAAGTTCAATCCCCAGCACCACCATAAGCCAGAACTGAGCAGTGCTCTGGTCTCTCTCTGTGTATCTTTCTTTTTGTATCTTTCTCATAAATAAATAATGTATTTTTTAAAAAAGAAAAAAAAAAAAAAAAAAGAAATATGTAATTTTTTTTCAGTGACATTAAAGGTAATTTTAATTGCCTGTTACATTCAGTTGTATAGGAAAGTAATGCATATTCTATAATCAGATAAGCTTGGCAGACGTAGATGCTACATACTAGTGAATTTTTGTCATTTATAGTAGATACTTTGGACTTTCTGTACAGAATTTTACAGACTTGTTCAGTGGCAGCTCAGAAAATATTCCTTGGACTCTCAGGCCTCTATAGTTTCATACATCTATTCTTTAAAATTATGTAGTTATTATTCATTTATTTCTTACTTAGAAACACACGGAGGAAGCAGTTACCCCTCTGTCACATCGTCATCTTTTAATTTAGCTACAGTTGTTGCTGAAACACTTGGACAGAGTGTTCAAGAAGAATCTGTAAGTAACTGTTTAGTTTGATGCCAATTTATGATATTTTGTTAGTGATTTAATAATGGCTTATAAGATTAAAAGGTATAGTTTCTTACGGTACCCACTACCATAGTTTTTCAGAGTCTGAGAGAACTAAACAAATGAGATTTTATTTTGTCCAAAGATCATTGGATAAAATACCTAGATGAGATAAGCCTATTTGTATTATCTACCCAAGATGGTCCCAGAAATCAAAATTTGAGGACTATAGACTGAAATAAGTAAAAATTTAAGGAACTGGTGATCACTTAAGGGATTTGGCCAGCCCTCTTCCTGTCCATCCTTCACCTTCCCTACCCCACATTATTCCATCGAGGAGAAGTCCTAAAACTTTAGGTTGATTTTTAGAATTTACTGAAGCTTTTTTAATATCTTTTAAGCTGAGGGTTAATTTGGGAAACAGACTGAGATTTTGGGACTACTATATAGCTGCATTAACACTTTCTTCTTAGTATTTACAAATGACAATTTAGGTAGATCTGATTCTCAAGGATTATATCAGAAAATGACCCCCTAGTTTTGGGTTTTTTTGCTTGTTTGTTTGTTTCCATTCTTTAGTGCTTTACTACCTCTTCTTTTTTCCTTAATTGATTTCTGAAAACAGGAAACTTGAATTCTTTTATCTTGAGGAAATTTAATTTTAATACAGCCCTAAAATAGCATCTGTTTGCCTTAGTCAGATGTATATGTACTGTTATGAAATTATTTTGCTGTTGAACTTCTAAAAATTGACTTGGATTTTATTACATTGGGTTGTTTTTGTTATGTTTTTGTTTGTCCTTTGTACTTTTTTTTTCTTTTTTTTTTTCCTTTGTACTTTTAAAGCCATCTTCACATCACAGTAAGTAATTTTTAACCCTTGATTTCAAACACTTTTTTTAATGGTTTCTAATTCCCACCTACCCATACTCTAGGCCTGTCCATTGTTTATGTGCCAAATATATTACGGAATCAAACTGTCATCAACAGACCAACAGCTGTCTGTATCACCTTAAATTTTTTTTAGAGATACAAAATTTCACTTCACTGAAGGTGAACTGAATAAGAAGTTGTGTTTTAGAAAGGTATCCAGTTTTCCTTTTCAGCACCATTTTTCCAATTTACAGTTGAGCTACAACTTGGCTCCAACCTCCTCTACAACTTCTCTCCTACTGGCCTGGAAATCCTACTCTCCCAGAATTCCCAGGCCCAAATTGGCCTTTTCATGGAGAGTTGGCCAGGTGCTGCCTTCAAGCCACCATCTTGACTCTCAGTCTCATTCTTTCCAGTATTTCATTTTTTAAAATATTTAAATAGATATTTATTTATTTTGTTTATTATTGGATAAATACAGAAAGAAATTGAGAGGGGAGAGGGAAATAGAGAGACGTCTGCTTCACCGCTTGTGAAACTTCCCCCCCTGCAGGTGGGGACCAGGGGCTTGAAACCCGGTCCTTGCACATTGTAATATGTGTGCTCAACCAGGTGCACCACTGCTTGGCCCCTTCATTTTTTTTAAAGAATGAATAATATTCCAATGTGTGTACTTTTTTTTTTCCTTATCTTACTACTAAAGGAATCTCAAGGTTCCATGAGCCCTCTTGGTGATGAGTTGTATCACTGTCTGGAAAAAGACAAGAAACAACCTTTTCAGGAATCTACAAGAAATAATGAAGATATGTTAAGGTAATTTGGGGTACTTTGATAAAACTTATTACTAGTGAATTCTATTACAGTGAGCTCATATAATTAAACCATTTCTTGCCCACCAGATGTTACTTAAAAATAAGTTGATTTTATTTTTTATTAGTGATTTAATAATGATTGACAAGGTTGTGGAATAAGAAAGATAAAATTTTATGTAATTCCCACCACCAGAGTTCCATATCCCCTCCCCTCCATTGGAAGGTTCCCTGTTCTTTATCCCTCTGGGAGTATGGACCAAAGATCTTTATGGGCTACAGAAGGTGGAAGTTCTGGCTTCTGTAATTGCTTCTCCACTAGACATAGGCATTAACAGGTCAATCCATACCCCCAGCCTGGATCTATCTTTCCCTGGTGGAAAAGATACTCTCCTGTAAAAATAACTCAGTAATCTTATCTGGGTTTGTATTTCGAAAAACTGGATATTGCATACATGCATCTATAAGCTTGGATGATCTGCATGGTTATGTTGCACTTTGATTTTTAAAAAAACTTTTGGTTTTAGATATATATGTCATTTTTGTCATCGTAGTAAATCACTAAACTAGGTTTTCTGTTCATTGTTTTTTATAGTTGACAAAAGTGCAGCTCCAGAGAGCTTAAATTTCTAGTTTAGGGCAACATAGTTTAGGGCTATTAGGAACTCTTACTCATCCTATGCCTTCAAACTTAAACATAACCCTATTTCTACTACATCTATTTCTTCTCCTAGAGATAGACTGGGTCTTGATTTATATTCACTTCTATGGTATAAGAACTGTTTCATGGTGTTAATCATGACAAGCTTCATATGCAAAAGAATTTGGGTCCTCATAGTGAAGTTATTTAAATCATTCAGAAAATACATATAGAGAGAAATAATCATGGTATAGAGACAGGTCTTCTGTATTACTTTGCTTTCCTTTTTGTCAATGTAGCTAGATGAAAAGATGCCAGCAGTCATACTCCATCTTAAGTTTCAGTTAATTGCCTCTAGTACATAAATAAGACCTCACAGTCAGTATTTAATATCAGCAGTTTTCATCATGCTTGTCTTCTAAATGTCACTGCTTCTTTACTAAGAGAAAAGTCTTCCACTCTTAATTCAATCAGACTTTCAGATTCTGCTTCAAGGACTCCTCCTCAAGAAGAATTGACGGTTCGGGTGTCATCTCCTGTATTTGGAGGCACTTCTAATGTGAAAAGTGGACTAGATCTGAATGCAACTGTATCGCCTTCTCTTTTAGAGACTGGGAAAAAAAACCGTTTCAAAATAACACCTTTCGGCAATACTTCTAGCTCCAGATCTGAGAAAACTAGGTCAAAGTCTGAAGATGGTGCCCTTTCTACACATGTTCTTGGGTCTGAAGCAAAGGAGAGGTGTAAGGTCGTTAGCCAATCATCTGCTCATAAGCAGATGCTTATTAGTAGGAATATAAATGAAGCCACAGGCAAACAGGATAGTATTGACCACATTAAAGATGCTACAACAGATAGAGACAAACACTTGGGACGCCTGAAATTACTGGGAAGCAAAACATCCAAAAGAAAGAAAACTGAGGAAGAAGGTGAAGATGAAGTCAGCTGCCCCCAAGCCTCTTTTGATAAAGAAAATGCATTTCCTTTTCCGGTTGATAGTCACCTTTCCATAAATGGAGACTACATGATGGATAAGCCTCTGGATCTGTCTGATCGATTTTCAGCTGATCAGCGCCGAGAGAAAAATCAAGGAAGTGAAACTTCTAAAATCAGATTTAGACAAATGAATCTCTTTGAGACTTTGAAGCCCATTTCAAAAGGCTCTTCCAGCTGCAAGGCTTTGAATGGGAGCTGTATGTCAAGTAGAGAGTCTCCAGAGGAGCCATGTTTCCAAGAGTGTGTCCTCCAAGTCTTGAGTAGATCTTCTCCAGACAGTAAAACACAACTGCAAATAAAGGAAGAAGCCCCTACCTTTAAGGTCCCCCCACACCCTTGTGAAGGCCTGGAGACAGAGAAAGTTTTTGATGACATACAGGTTTGTTGAATCTTCTGACACTGTGATGCTGGGGGAATGCCTTAGAGGGTAGAGTGCAGTGCTTGCTTGGGGGAAGTCTCAGGTTTGATTTCCTGCATGTCAAAGGCTGATCAGCCCTTCCCACCCCCAGTGAAATAAGTCTCTAAAGATTGTGATTAAAGAGTTTGTGTGTGTTTGTGACCTACTTGCTAGTAAACTTTTCTATTTTAGGATGCTGGCTCTCATGAGCCAATGAAAACTAAAAGCAGGCCAGTTCATGGAGCATGTGAACTTGCATCAGTTCTCCAATTAAATCCATGTAGAATTGCTAAAGCAAAGTCTCTGCAAAACAATCAAGGTATATGTACAATATAGAAGTGTTTCCACTCTTAAATGTACTTTAAACTGATTATTGTAATATTTTATTTAAATTGTGTTGGTAGATTGCATTGTTTTGGGGAAAAACATTTTGTTTCTTCCTGCACATTTCTGCATAGAAATATTTACATTGGCTTCATTTTATGTGATACTGGCTCTTATGCTTCTTGATAAAAATGAATTGACACCTTTAATAACTAATTTGATTGGTGGTTTTGTTGATTAGCCTATTTTTATGTAGTTATTTCTTCAGCACAATCTTTGAAATACTTAAGTTATATGGAATTTAAAGTATATCCAGGTCTTATTCCTTACTCCCATAGCTTTCTCCTTGTACTTCTGCGAATACTCACATACATACCAAGTTTTTAGACATATCTGTTTTCTCTGATATATAAATATTTTAATAATTTCACTGTGTTTTAAAGGAAATCTTTTTTCTCACCAAATATTTCTGTACTTCATATACTATTAGTGTTTTCTTTCATTCTTCATCAGGAAATTATTCCTTCATCCTGTGTTTACATTTCTTTTTTCCTATAGTGTATTTTTCAGTTCTTCCAGCAAGAACTTTAATCCCTATATAAAAACTTTTTTTCACTCTCATTCCTATGTTGTTGTTGTTTTGTTTTTGTTTTTGTTTGGTTCCCCTCCCCCCTTAGATGTATCCTTTGAAAATATCCAGTGGAGTGTAGATCCAGGAGCAGACCTTTCTCAATACAAAATGGATGTTACAGTAATAAATTCAAAGGTAAGTCATGAAATAAAACCAAAACTTACATGGTTCTTATTCTAGTGAGTTGTTAGTCTCTCCTGCTGACTCTGTGACCTTGAGATAATCACATGTTCTTTAAAGTCTGAATTTGTTGTTTTAAAAAAAAAAAAAAAAAAACAAGAAAAATGCTGTTTTTCCAACTTTGTGATGCTTGCCAAGGAATAAACCTAGAGCCTCCTGCATTTGCAATATTGCTAGTCTACCTCCCCAGCCCAATTTTTATTTATTTTGAGAGAGAGAAAGAGCCAGAGAAGGACACCAGTATACCACTCCACCATTTGTGAAGTTCCCTTGGTGCCACTGTGATGATTCCATGTTTTGCTGAGGGATTGAACCCAGAGCTTGTGGATGGGAAGGCATGTGCCTACCCTCTGAGCCATCTTCCAGCCCTATGATAGCTTTTAAAGGGTGATCCATTCTGACTCTAGAGGCATTCACTGGAAAAAGAGATTTACAAACTCTTTGACTCCACTTGCAGAACTGAGGTTGCCAGTGAGAGAGGAGAGTGTGTAAAGGTTGGACAGGGTCAAGCAGACTGAGCTGGAGTGATATTCCATACATTATTTGGTGGTGGGCAAAGTGTGATGGTTACATATCAGGGAGTTATATTGTACTGAAAACATATCTATAGGGCTGGCATAGAATAGAATAAAGATACAGGAAAAATTATAGTTTTAAAATAATGCAAAATGTCAGTTACTTATTTTAAATAACTTTAGTCAAAATAATCCATCATATACCTTGATTAAAATTTACCATCAAGAAAATTTATTTTCTCAGTGACCATTTTTGTTGTTTATGTGAATATATGTGTATATATTCTTAAGTCATAGTAGGAATAACTTTTTGACTTTTATTTAGGTTCTACATAGTTTAAGAAGTTCCCTTTCATTTAGTAGCATATTAATTTACTAAGTAGTAAGTGTCCAAGTCTAGTTTAACTTAAAATACTTTGTTTTTGTTTCACTCTGTTCTTTAACTGTGAAGCAGATTACAGAAGAAAAAAAGAAAAGCTTAGGAAGAGAGACCAGTGACGTAGGATTTTCTCTTCTTGGCAGTAACCCTTCTTCAGTGACATAGGATTTTCTCCTCTTAGCAGTAACCCTTCTTTTCCTAGACTTTAGAAAAGATGTTATATACCCACCAGGTGTTACTTAAAAATATTTTATAGGCAATAAGACCTAAGTCTATAGTCTTATCCTTTCAGAGTAAATACAACTTGATGCAACTGACACGTACACCTAAAATGATCAAGGAAATAAATCTTATGTTGTGTATATTTTGCCAAATTATCTAAAGAAATATAAGGCCATGAAGAAATAATTATTAAAAATGTCGACTTTTTTTGATATTTAATTCAGGATGCAAGTCAGTCAAGAATATCAAGAGGGGAGACAGTGGACATGGACTGTACATTGGTCAGTGACACTATGCTGCTGAAAGTGAAGAAGCAGGAGCACAGTGAGGAAAAAAGCCCAGGTAAGCCCTGGATTTTCTAAAGCCCTTTGTAGTGAGAAGCTTCTAATTCTTCATCTAAAGCCTTCGTTTCCAAAAGAGGTGGGACTGTCTTAGCATACAGTATTAGTTCAGTTAGGTTGGTAATCATTGTCATTAAAAAATTGTAAAAGTGATTTATTTTGATTTACTGACTCTTTTAATAACATCTATCTTCTTACAAAGACATTCTGCTTTTGCAATTATCTCTGCAATGTAACTCCCCTGGAAGGCACCTGGTCTGCTATGTGCTTGACCCAGGTTTAAGCCTGAACCCTAATTGCTCTGGGGAGAAACTTCAGTGCTATAGTATCTCTTCTCTTCTCACCTCCCTTATATATACTATTTTATAATGTGTGTGTGTGTAATTTTTTTAAATTTATTTCTTTATTGGGGAATTAATGTTTTACATTCTACAGTAAATACAATAGTTTGTACATGCATAACATTCCCCAGTTTCCCATTTAACAATACAATCCCCACTATGTCATTTATCATCCTTCATGGACCTGTATTCTCCCCACCCACCCACCCCAGAGTCTTTTACTTGGGGCAATATGCCAATTGCATTTCAGGTTCTACTTGTGTTTTCTTTTCTGATCTTGTTTTTCAACTTCTGCCTGAGAGTGAGATCATCCCATATTCATCCTTCTGTTTCTGACTTATTTCACTCAACATGATTTTTTCAAGGTCCATCCAAGATCGGCTGAAAACGGTGAAGTCACCATTTTTTACAGCTGAGTAGTATTCCATTGTGTATATATACCACAACTTGCTCAGCCACTCATCTTTTGTTGGACACCTGGGTTGCTTCCAGGTTTTGGCTATTACAAATTGTGCTGCCAAGAACATATGTGTACTCAGATGTTTTTGGATGGATGTGTTGGGTTCTTTAGGATATATCCCCAGGAGAGGAATTGCAGGGTCATAGGGTAGGTACATTTCTAGCCTTCTGAGAGTTCTCCAGACTGTTCTCCACAGAGGTTGGACCAATTTGCATTCCCACCAGCAGTGTAGGAGGGTTCCTTTGACCCCACACCCTCTCCAGCATTTGCTGCTGTTACCTTTTCTGATGTAGGACATTCTCACAGGAGTGAAGTGATATCTCATTGTTGTCTTTATTTGCATTTCTCTGACAATCAAGAGACTTGGAGCATTTTTTCATGTGTTTCTCAGCCTTTTGAATCTCTTCTGTCCATGTCCTCCCCCCATTTTTGGATGGGGTTATTTGTTGTCCTGTTGTTGAGTCTGGCAAGCTCTTTATATATGTTGGTTATTAAATTCTTATCTGATGTATGGCATGTAAAGATCTTCTCCCATTCTGTGAGGGGTCTCTTGGTTTGGGTAGTGGTTTCTTTTGCTGTGAAGAAGCTTTTTAATTTGATGTAGTCCCATAGGTTTATACTTGCCTTAGTCTTCTTTGTAATTGGATTTGTTTCATTGAAAATGTCTTTAAAATTTATGTGGAAGAGAGTTCTGCCAATATTTTCCTCTAAGTATTTGATAGTTTGTGGTCTAACATCCAAGTCCTTGATCCACTTGGAGTTTACTTTTGTATTTGGTGAAATACAGTGATTCAGTTTCATTCTTGTGCATGTTTCAACCCATTGTTTCCAACACCATTTGTTGAAGAGACTCTGCTTTCCCCATGTAATAGTCTGGGCACCTTTGTCAAAGATTAGATGTTCATACGTGTGGGGCCTCATTTCTGGGCTATCAGTTCTATTCCACTGGTCAGTGTGTCTATTCATGTTCCAGTACCAAGCAGTTTTGATAACAGCGGCCCTATAATACAGTTTGAGATCTGGGAGTGTGATGCCTCCAGTTCTGTTCTTTTTTTTTCAAGATTGTTTTGGCAATTCTAGGTCTTTTCTGGTTCCAGATAAACATTTGTAGCATTTGTTCTATTCTCCTAAAAAATGTGGTTGGGATCTTGATGGGGATAGCATTAAATTTGTAGATGGCTCTGGGTAATATATTCATTTTGATGATGTTAATTCTTCCAACCCATGAACATGGAATATCTTTCCACTTCTTTGTGTCTTTTTCAGTTTCTTTGAGTAGTGACTCATAATTTTCAGTATACAAGTCTTTCACTTCTTTGGTTAGGTTTACTCCTAGATATTTTATTGTTTTTGTTGCTATAGTAAAAGGAATTGATTTCTGGATTTCAATTTCTTCTAACTTAGTGTTTGCATAGAGGAATGCCACTGACTTTTGAATGTTAAGTTTGTAGCCTGACACCTTACTGTATAGCCTGATGATTTCCAAAAGTTTCTTGCTGAAGTCCTTAGGTTTTTCCATGTATACTATCATGTCATCTGCAAATAAGGAGAGTTTGACATCTTCTCTTCCAATCAGTATCCCTTTAATTCCTTGGTCCTGCCTGATTGCTATGGCAAGAACTTCCAACACTATGTTGAATAGTAATGGTGATAGTGGGCAGCCCTGTCTAGTACCTGATCTGAGTGGAAATGCTTCCAGTTTTTCACCATTGAGTATGATGTTGGCTGTAGGTTTGCTATATATAGACTCCACTATCTTCAGGAATTTTCCATCTATTCCCATTTTTTGTAGTGTTTTGATCATAAAGGGATGTTGTATTTTGTCAAAGGCTTTCTCTGCATCTATTGATATGACCATGTAGTTTCTGGTCTTGCTTTTGTTGATGTGTTGGATCACATTGATTGATTTACGTATATTAAACCAACATTGCATGCCTGGGATAAACCCCACTTGGTCATAATGAACAATCTTTTTGATATACTGCTGTATCCAGTTGGCTCTGTTCTGGCTCCTACGCTATTTAATATTTACATCAATGACCTCCCAGAAACTTCTTCAAGGAAGTTCATCTACGCCGATGACATCTGCTGTGCAACTCAGGCATCCAAGTTCGACATCCTCGAGGAAACACTCACGAAAGACATGTCTCTGATATCTAATTATTCTAAAAAATGGCGACTAATCCCTAGCACTGCAAAAACGGTATCATCTGTTTTCCATCTACACCATGCCTCGGCCTCGCGTGAGCTTAATGTGCAGCTTGGCAATACGAGAATCCGGCATGAAGCCCAGCCAGTCTATCTTGGCGTTACTCTCGATCGCACTCTGTCATTTCACGATCATCTCATAAAAACTGCAGCAAAGGTGGGCGCGAGGAATAACATCATTGCGAGACTGGTCAGCTCCTCATGGGGCGCGAGCGCTTCTACACTATGATCATCATCTCTGGCATTATGCTATTCCACTGCAGAATACTGTGCCCCAGTATGGTTCCGTAGCCCCCATGTCCACTTGGTCGATTCCAAATTATATTCCTCCATGAGGATAATTTCTGGAACCATCCATTCCACCCCGGTTCCATGGCTGCCAGTTCTTAGCAACATCGCCCTGCCAGATATTCGTCGGGATGCGGCATCATCTAAGTTCATTTCCCACATCTACGCTCGACCGGACCTGCCAATATACGCGGATATCTTCGCCCACCCTGTCCAACGCTTGACATCTCATCACCCAATCTGGTCCCCTATGCCTACACTGAACTTCTCTGTTCCAGACTCTTGGAAATAGAGTTGGCAGTCAGCTGAGGTAAAGAACAAACACCTCATCACAGACCCCTGGCAAGCGTCAACCCGGCTTTGACCTAGCACGTTATGATTGGGCCCTCCTCAATCGCTTTCGAACAGGCCATGGCCGGTGCGCCGCTATGCTATGTTCCATCGCTGGGGAGCCAGAGATGACATGAACTGCCCCTGCCGCTACAGAGAGACTATGACCCACATAGTCAACGCCTGCCACCTCTCCAGATTCAAAGGAGGTCTCAGAACTTTACATCAGGCTCAACCTGACGCGGTTGACTGGCTACGGAAGAAGGGCAAATGCTAGAAGAAGAAGAATCCAGTTCGCTAGAATTTTGTTCAATGTTTTTGCATCTATGTTCATCAGAGATATTGGTCTGTAGTTCTTTTTTGGTTTTGTCCCTGTCTGCTTTTGGTATCAGGGTGATGTTGGCTTCATAGAAGCTGGCAGGGAGTATTCCAGTGTCTTCAATCTTCTGGAAGACTTTTAAAAGTAGAGGTATTAGTTCTTCTTGGAAGGTTTTGTAGAATTCATTTGTAAAACCATCTGGTCCAGGACTTATTTTTGGGAAGATTTTTGATAACTGTTTCAATTTCATTAGCTATGATGGGCCTGTTCATGTTATCCACTTCCTCTTTACTTAGTTTTGGAAGTTGGTAGGTATCTAGGAAATTGTCCATTTCTTCCAGGTTCTCTAGCTTGGTGGCATATAGTTGTTCATAGAACCCTCACATGATATGTTGAATTTCTGTGGTGTCTGTTGTGATATCTCCTATTTCATTTATTATCCTATTTACTTGGGTCTTCTCCCTTTTTTGTTTTGTGAGTCTGGCTAAAGATTTGTCGATTTTGTTTACTCTTTCGAAGAACCAACATTTACTTTCGTTGATCTTTTGTATGGTTTTCCTATTCTCAATGTTATTTATTTCTGCTCTAACTTTAGTGATTTCTGTCCTTCTGGTTGCTTTAGGATTCCTTTGTTGTTCTTCTTCTAGGTCTTTAAGATGTGCAATAGGGCTGTTTATTTGTGCTTTTTCTTGTTTCCTAATGTGTGCTTGTATAGCTATGAACTTCCCTCTTAGGACTGCTTTAGCTGTGTCCCAAATATTTTGATAGCTTGTGTCTTCATTTTCATTGAACTCTGGAAACATTTTGATTTCTTCCTTGATTTCCTCTTTGACCCAGTAGTTGTTAAGAACTGTACTGTTGAGCTTCCACATTTTGGCACTGTTACTAGTCTTTTATTGATTGTTAAGTGTTAGTTTAATTCCACTGTGGTCTGAGAAGATGCTTGGGATGATTTCAATGCTCTTGAATTGGCTGATGCTGTCTTTGTGGCCTAATATATGGTCTGTTCTTGAGAATGACCCATGTGGATTTGAGTAAAATTTGTATTCCAGTTTCTTGGGATGAATGACTCTGAAAATGTCCAGTAGTTCTAGTTTATCTATCTCTTCATTTAGCTCCCTTATGTCTTTATTGATTTTCTGACTGGATGATCTGTCAAGTTGAGAGAGTGGGGTGTTGAAGTCCCCTACTATGATTGTGTTACTGTTAATATATTGCTGTAGCTCTTTTAGTTGAAGTTTGATGTATTTAGATGGCTTCTCATTGGGTGCATAGATGTTAATAATTTTTAAGTCCTCTTGATTGACTGATCCTCTGAGCATTAAGTAGTGTCCATTCCTATCTTTTTTAATCTTATCTATTTTAAAGTCTATCATGTGAGATATGAGAATAGCTGTTCTGCCCTTTTTTGTGGGCCATTGACTTGTATGATAGTTTTCCATCCTTTCACTTTAAGTCTGTGTTTGTCTTGTTGAGTTAGGTGGGTTTCCTGTAGACAACATATTGTTGGGTTGTATTTTCTGATCCATCCTCCTACTCTGTGTCTTTTAATAGGTGAATTCAGTCCATTGACATTTATTGATATCAAAGATTGAAGATATTTTAATGCCATTCTTGTAGAGTTTTAGAGTGTTTTGATATATGTTCTATTTGTGGTGGTCTGGTTGTTTATAGGAGACCTTTCAGAACTTCTTTCAGAGCAGGCTTGGTGATGGTTGCTTCCTTCAACTGTTGCTTGTCTGAGAAGGTTTTGATGCCTCCATCTAGTCTGAAAGACAGTCTAGCAGGATATAGTATTCTTGGCTGAAAGCCTTTGTCATTGAGCACTCGATAGATATCTTGCCATTCTCTTCTGGCCTGTAGTGTTTGTATGGAGAAGTCTGCTGCTAATCTTATGGGTTTTCCTTTGTAGGTGACTCTTTGTTTTTCTCTTGCAGCCTTTAGGATCCTTTCTTTATCCTTATTCCTTTCCATTCTAAGTATGATATGTCTTGGTGTCTTTAGGTCTGGGTTAATTCTGTTTGGGACCCTCTGGGCTTCTTGAATCTTTATGTCTTTGATGTTGTCTAGACTAGAGAAGTTTTCAGCTACTATGGCCTGGAAAATGCTTTCTTCCTCTGGTATGCCAATACGTATATTGTTTCTTTTGAAGTCATCCCATAGGACTCTTGTTGTTTTCAGCATCTCTTAATCTCTTTTTGAGATCTCTTACTTCTTTTTTTGTTGTCTCTAATTTATCCTCAATTTTGCTAATTCTGTCTTCAGCCTCATAGATTTTATTCTCTCTGCCCTCTACTGTTTTCTTGAGTTCATCTATTTTGTTGCCCTACTCTAATACTGTTTTAGCTTTTTCAGCTAGTTGCATTCTTAGCTCAGCGATTTCAGCTTTCAGCTCTCTAATAACCTTAAGATAATTAGTATTTTCTTCCATATTCTCATTTGTGTTCCTACATTTCAGGTTACAATTTTTCAAATCCTTTACTCACTCCTGTTATTATTTCCTTATCTAATGTTTGGATGTTGAACTCGTTATTTTGTGCTTCACCCTCTGGAGGACTTTTAGCTGGACTCTTGTCCTGGTTCGATTCTCCAATATTTTTTCTTGTTGTTTTAACCATTTTATATATTATGTTATGAGTTCCCTTTACCAGTACTTTTCAAATTATTGATCACTATTGCCTGGATTGACTTGTGTCTAAGTAAGTTAATTAAAGGGTTCACAGTGGTGGAAGTTAACTGTTTTTTCAATAGTATTTAAATCTCTGAGTTGGAGCTCAGGGGTTTAAAAGCCTCTTTTTTTTTTTCTTCCCTGTAGGCTATGGGAGCCTGAGGGCTTTTAAACTATCAATAGGCTTCTTAGCTTAATCACTGACTCCTGACCAAGAGATAAAGCAGGTTGTGGCAGGGATAATCCAGTGGTTATGCAAAGAGACTTTCACAGCCCCTCAGCTATGCCACCGAGGTATAGGTCTTCTGAGTTTCCTGGTTAGATCTCTGTCCCCTGGTGTCCCTTCCTGTCGCTGCTCCAGATTCTGAGGGTAGTAGCAATGGAGACTCAGAGTTGCACTTGGTGAGTCTCTGGGGAGTCCTCTCCTCCCTTAAGCTGTCCCCTTGTTGGTGGAGCAGACTGGAGGTGGTGTCTCCACTGATAAACTGCTGAACTGTTAGCAGTCACTTAATCTCTCCTTAGGCCCCTCGCTCCTCTCTGTCACCAGCCACACGTGTTTGTACTCACCAGTGATTTACTGGGTTCCTGTGGTCATTCTAGTCCTGTCTTGTTTTGGTCCCGGGTGGTCTCCTTTGGTATTCCTAGTTGATCCGGGAGAGGAGAGGAGAGAAAGAGATCTGCTGCTCGTAGCTCTGCCTCCGGAAGTCGAATCCCTGTGTGTGTAATTTTTAAAGTTCACCTAATCCTACTACAGCTTTTATTAAAATGATTTTATTGGGGGAGGGGGTCTTCACCCAGTTGAGTGTACATGTGACAGTGTGCAAGAATCAGACCCGGTGGTGCCGCACACATGTTACACTTCAGGGGAGAAGCTTTGCAAGTGGTGAAGCAGGGCTGCAGGTGTCTCTCTGTTGTTCCTGATGGAGATGCCCAGTGACAATAGAGGGATTTGTTAGAGATCTAGGCCTATCATGTCTATGATGGAGTGGCCTGGTAGTGACTAAAGAGTCATTAAAATGTGCTAGTCTCTTGCCCTCATCCAGCTTTTGTAGTCCTTAGCTTGTCTAACAAGGTTAGCCTTGGAGTGATTGAGGGAAGTGAAATACGAAGTAGGTGAGGAGGGTGTCTAGGTTTAAGTAGAAACTACTTAGTAAGGTTTTTTCTGCTTGGTGGTGGTTCCTTTTTCAGCTTGATGTGTGGACTTGGAATTTATTCTTTCCTGATGCACTTGTAAATTATTTTACAGTAGTTACTATAAGTTTGAGTTGTACACAGAAAGCAAAAGATATGTTTGTGGCCCTAAACTAATGTTCTTTTACATAGCTGGAGAAAGAAAAATGGATGATAGTTTGGAAGATATGTTTGACAGGACAACTCATGAAGAGTATGAATCATGTTTGCCAAATAGCTTCCCACAGGTGGCAGGTGAAGAAGAGAAATTGCCAGCTACCCTCAAGAAACCCAATGGTGAGATTATTTTCTTTCCTAATTATGGCTTCATTGTTACAATAAGTTCTCTAAATTAAATCATCAACTAGCTAACAGGTTTGATGAAGTATATTAACAATTAAAAATGGCATGTTTTTATATAAACTTCTTTTTCCACATATTTCCTGAGTTAATCTAAGCCTAGCAAAAGAGTGAAAATTAATCCAAAAGGCTCCCTTGGACTGCCCATGCAGCTTCCCTTTTAACATCTTTAAAGGCTAGACATGTGTAGGTGTGTGTGTGTGTGTGTGTGTACACTAAGAAATTAATCTCAAATAAGTAGTATCAATTTCTTTGTGGCAGAAGTATATTTTGTAAAAGTTTTGAGAGATTTCTTAAGTAATTACTAACTATAGTAAAGGAAAAGATTTTTGCACAAAAATACTCATTTTCAACTTGTTATATTTCACACTGATCATCCTAAGGTCTCTTCTCCCTTAGCTTTTTTTTTTTTTTCTGGTGATAAGTGCTACCATGGTACCCTAGATTCTGTTTCATATATATATATATATTTAATTTATAAAAAGGAAACATTGACAAAACCATAGGATAAGAGGGTTACAACTCTACACAATTCCCACCATCAGAATTGCGCATCTCATCCCCTCCCCTGATAGCTTCCTATTCTTTATCCCTCTGGGAGTATGGATCCAGGTTCATATGTGATGCAGAAGGTGGAAGATCTGGCTTCCGTAATTGTTTCCCCACTGAACATGGGCGTTGACAGGCCGATCCATACTCCCAGCCTGTCTCTCTCTTTCCCTAGTGGGGCAGTGCTCTGGGGTTCATGATTAGTGAACAACTTGTTTGGCTTTATATGTTAACTCTCTTTTCAGCCACCAGGTTCCAGATGCTACCATGATGCCAACCAGACTTCCCTGGACAGACAATCCCACCATTGTGTCCTGGAGCTCTGATTCCCCAGAGCTCCCTTAGCTTTTGTTGCAATGCTTTACCATTCTTTTGATCTCTGACAATTTCTGATTCCTAGAACATCCCCAAGACTCTTTTTCTTCCTTAAGTCTTAATTTCCTTCATGAGATTCAAGTTTCATGGTGATGCAAGTGTATCAGCAGTTTGCTGATAAAGTTCTCTATTTCTTTATTTCCTACTTATTAGCATACCTTAAAGATCCATTACTGAAAAGCAACAGGACAGAGAAGTGAAACATTGCAAATTGTCTTGTTGTTTGGTGCCAAATGATAATGGACATCTGAGTAATTCTTTTATCAAAGTCTAGAATATATTTATATATGTGTAGCATATATGTGCATGCATGCACACACAAATATTGTAGATTGTTATCTCTTTGGTAATTCTGAATAATATAATCACACCCTCATGCTTATGAAAAAGAAAGGAAAACATTAGTGCTAGAAACTGAAAACAACATTTAAATATTGGTTCCCTGGGACCTAGACTATGAAATGAAATACATAGGTTTGGGTTGTTGTTCTGTTTTTCTTAAGTCTCAGTATTACTACTAACTCAGGTTGTGATATTCTTGTTTGCTTACAGCTAATGGTGATAAACAGAACAAAGTCAAACAGAAATCATTTGTGGAACCGTATTATAAAGATGATGAAAGGTATGTTGAACTTAATTAACAATACCAGCAATGTGATTGGAAGTAAAATAGAGCTGCCTTTGCCAGAGCATCTCTGAACTGGTGAACTGCAACAATCACTAAAATAGAAAGGGGAAGATAGCATAATAGTAATGGGAAAGACTTCCATGTCTAAAGTTTGATTGTTCCAGGTTCAGTCCCCAGAAGCACAGTGAGCCAGAACTGAGCAGTTCTCTGGTTAAGATTAAAGTCAGAATACACAAAGCATATGGGAGTAGAGTACATTCTTTACCATGTTTGAGGTCCTGGCTCTTTTTCCCCCAGAGCCACATAGAGCATCACGGACAGCATCAGGGGGAGTTCCACTGATGGTAGAGCTGTACATTGCTATCTCTGTTTTCTCTCAGGATATAGAATAAAAAAAGGAATGCGTGCTATTTACCTTATGCTCATAACAAAAATGAAACTTAAGCATGAGTAAAATAAATTCTACAAATAGAAAAAATTTTACCTCCTGGAGGATCAGGCGTTGACACACCCAGCTACACGTTACCATCACTGAGGACCCAGGTCCAAGCCATGCTCCCCACTTGCAGGGGGATGCTTCAGTCTGGTACTGTTCATTCCAGAACTGAAAGAAAGCATAGTAATTCATTCAAAAGATGTTCTGTACTTCTTTTCCTTTATGATGTTGACAAATTGAATTACTCTATAAGCAAATTATTCTTATTATTTCATTTCTCTTGAGAATTTTAGAAATATGATAGCACCATGAAAGTTATTCATACCCTTTAAGACTCAGTATGGATAAATGAACCAGAGAGAGTGAGCATAATGGTTGTGCAAAAAAACTTTCATACCTGAGACTCTGAGGTTCTGGCTTCAAACCCTAGCACCAGAGCAGAGCAGAGCAAAGCAGTGGTCTGGTAGAAAATTTAATTAGGTTATTATTTTTTAAATTTTAAAATGGCACTAATAGATATTGCTATCTCTGTTTTCTCTCAGGATATAGAATTAAAAAAGGAATGCATGCTATTTACTTATGCTTAATAGATAGGAACAACCATCTATGCTAGATGATTAATTCTGTTCCTTTTTTTAAAAGTCAGTTTTCTAATGAAACCGTGCCTTAACATCTCAGATATGGCTAGGGAGTTTCGTATTTAAATATATTTGATGTGGCTTAGTCTGTTGAAGTTATTATTATCTTCCCTGGTGAAATCTTTGAATGGACACTACCCTAAATGTTTTCGATATTTTATAGCTTCCTTGCTTCTGGTATAATGAGATGCTTAAGGTTTGTTTGTTTTGTCTCCAAGGTTATCATTGGGGCTTGGTGCCAGCATGTGAATCCACCTCTCCTGGCAGCTATTTTTCTTCTTTTTCTTTTTTTTTTTCCACTTTATTTCATAAGACAGAAAGTGAGAAAGGAGGGGGACAGAGAGGGAGAGAGATACTGCAGCACTACTTTACCACTCATGATGCTTCCACCAATGCAGGTAGAAACCAGGGCCTTGAACCCCTATCCTTGTGCATGGTAACTGCACTCAGCTGAATGAACCACCACCTGACCCCTTTTAGATTCTCTTCTACACTTCCTGCCAGAGGCTGGGATCTGCCATTTCTGAGAAACATGGTATAGTCCAACCTCTGACATTTCTTATTTTTATTTTATTTTTTATATTTATTTTCTCTTTTGTTGCCATTGTTTTTCATTGTTATTATTGTTATTGATGGTGTCATTGTTGTACAGAACAGAGAGAAATATAGAGAGGGGGAAAGAAAGATAAACACCTGCAGATCTGCTTCACCGCTTGTGAAGCAACTACCTTACAGGTGCAGAGCTGGGGGCTTGAACCGGGATCCTTACTCTGGTCCTTGTGCTTTGTACCACATGCGCTTAACCTATGGCGCTACCGCCCAACTCCCCCTGACATTTCTTTTTTTTTTTTTTTTAATAATTTATTTCTTTATTGGGGAATTAATGCTTTACATTCAACAGTAAATACAATAGTTTGTACATGCATAACATTCCCCAGATTCCCATTTAACAATACAATCCCCACTATGTCATTCATCATCTTTCATGGACCTGTATTCTCCCCACCCACCCACCCACCCCAGAGTCTTTTACTTTGGTGTAATACTCCAATTCCATTTCAGGTTCTACTTGTGTTTTCTTTTCTAATCTTGTTTTCCAACTTCGGCCTGAGAGTGAGATCATCCCATATTCATCCTTCTGTTTCTGTCTTATTTCACTCAACATGATTTTTTCAAGGTCCATCCAAGATCGGCTGAAAACGGTGAAGTC